>NC_061514.1:157346368-157374588 GCF_022539505.1 Lolium rigidum
TGGTGGATGAAGTGATGAGAGCTTATGAGGGGTTGGTGCTTGAGCACCCTACGAGGTGAAGATGGGGAAATCAAAGAACTCGGGAGAAGCCCGTAGAACCACCGTGCAATGGCGGAAGGAGAACATTGTGTTTCCGGGTGAGAAGCCAACAAGCATGCCACCTCCGCCTCCTCCGCCACCCGAGTCTCCTCCGCGTGATGATTCTCCCGTGCGCGATGATGATTCCCCTATCCATGACCGGTCCGCTCCGCGTGAAAATACTCCGCCGCCTCCTCCTCCTCCTCGTCGGGAGACTCCGCCGCCTCCACTTAAGCAAAGAGGAAGCTGTCCGCGGCACCTCCTACGGCTCCGAAGAGATCATCAACTCCAATGAGGGCACAGACTCCGCAGTTGTTACCACATGAGCAGGACCGAAGAGCAAAAGGCGTTTCTTGCGCCGAAGAAGGTGTTTATTCGACCGCGGACGGTGAAGCACTTTGCCGAGACGAGAATGAAGAGACCTGAGCTGAGAGCTGATTATGACCGCTCTCTTGGACGAGTCCTCTAGAGCGAGCAAAGAAGCAAAAAGTCGCCCAGCTTGGACAACGGGACATTCGGGCCGCACCCCACTTCATCGTGGAGCCATATCATGATCCGGAGACGGCATCGATGATCGAACGGGAGGCTAGAGCTCGGGGAGCATCGGTTGAGTACGAAGATTACTATCCAACGGCTCAAGTGGTAAACACGTATAGATACGGAAAAGATCTCGTCAAACCGGGCGAGCTCGCGCGTCTAGGGACTCAGATGCGAAGGTTGCATGAATGGTACCTGAAAGCCTGTCGAAGAAGTGAAAGCTACCTCACGGTGTATCTTAGAGATGAGCATTACTTCCGGGGGAAGACGAGATAAACCTTGAGATAGAAGAACTGTTTCAGTTATTCAATCAAGACGCCCTCGACAAAGCTGTCATCAGTTGCTACTGCCTGTAAGTGATTTATTTGTGTAATTAAGTTTGTAGCTCATTCATTTGCACTAACAATTATCCTTTGTGTACGCTATACATTTAATTATGCGGAATGAAGAAGCTGGAATACAAAAGAGGAAAGCTCCTACCGCTGGGGTTCATAGACCCAAACACAGTTCATGAAGTTACGGTTCGACAGTACCCCAAGGACACAGAGGACAACATCGTAATGTTTTTAGAGAAGACTTCAAGTGAGTGTTATATATAACATACATTATGCTTGTGCACCTTCCACTTTATTCTCGTAATCATTGAGCTATGCTTGTGCAGTTTCCACTTTATTCTCCTAATCATTGATCTTCAACTTGGAGTCGTAAACGTCATGGACTCGAAACGTAAAGAATATGCGGAATGGGCGGACATGGCTGCCATCCTCCAGAGGTAGTTTCAATCAATTTCGTATTGGCATGCATCTTCATCTGCTCTAATTCGAAGATATCATCAACTAATCAATTACTCATTTACTCATTATTTTTTGCCGGGCAGGGCTTGGAAACGGTTCATCAATACTGTTCCGGGTGAATGGAAACCGGAGCTTACATTTAGAGATTACCCTGTAAGTAGTACTATATATATAGCTATGTCCGTGAAACTTTATATATGATATTTACTTTCAATACGATGCTTGATTATTAGTTTGATCGAACTATTTTTTCGTAAAGTGTATGAGGCAGGAACAAGGGAATAACTTATGTGGATACTACGTCTGCACCTTCATGCGTGACATGTCCTGTCCCAAGGGTGGGGACCCACAAATACACCACACTCGTGTACGATAACAAATTTTCACAATTAATCTTAATTAGTACCATCTATTGTATTGAGTTCCATTCATATATTGATCTCCTTTTTTAAATATAGATGAGACGCCTGCGGGACACTCTCATAACAGCGGATCAAATAAAAGCAATTCAAGAGGAAATCGCGGGATTCTTTATTACCGAGGTCCTTACCCCAGGTGGAGAGCACTATCGGCGGATCGTGACGGGGAACGAAATCCGTCGAGGACATGTTGTATTGTAAATATGCATGCATTACGTGTACTCGTTGACGATGTCGTGTACCGTTGACGATGTCTATATATATTCATGACGATTTTTTGTGGTTTCTTGAATGATATATATGCATTGCTGAAACTCGCCGTGGTAGAGAAACGCCCGTTTCTCTCGCCGCGGCGAGAAACGCCGGTACAGCCTAAACCCGTGCCGCGGCGGAGAAATAGCAATTCTCCGCCGCGGCGAGGAACCTAGGCCCGGTTCGTACCACGAACCGGGACCAAAAGCCTTCCACCGCGAGCTCCCTGGCCGCACCACGTGTCGAGGCCTTTAGGCCCGGTTTATCTTTGAACCGGGACTAAAGGTGCCCCTTTAGTCCCGCCTAGTTGGTCCCGGTTCGGGAACCGGGTCTAAAGGCCCAATGGACCGGGCCTATTGCCCCGTTTTCCACTAGTGTGGTATTCGTTTTCAGAATTTTTTAAAACTCAAAACTATGATTTTTTTTATTTTTAAAAAACAAGATCAGTGGTGTGCACGTGCATCAAATCTCCACTCTGAAATGTGCTATTCAGTATAGATTATATATTTTTGGGGTAGGTTAGAATACCTAGTCCGCATCGTCAAATTTGTCACAGTCCGTGTGAACCATGGGTAGGCACTAATCCTAGAGCAACAAATGTGTGCGTGAGCCACCTCACCATTGTTTCCGTTTGGATCATGCGACGGTGGCGTGGAGGCGGCGACAGCAACCCATACGTGCTTGAACGGCCCGAACCAAACCCACAATTAATCAATCCAGAACCCTCCAGCATGACTCGTAGTGCGACGTGCATGCTGGGTGGATGTGGATGATATCGCGACTGTCATGCACCGGAGGAGGAGCCGTGCAAGCGTCGCGGCGGCAATTAATTAATTTAATCAGTGCGGCAGGCCGGTTCATGCACCGGACTCCGGCTCGTTAGCTTAGCTTCAGCCTTCAGGGTCGTCGCGCCCCCGCCGGTACTCTGCACGATGCGGCGAAACCGGCCGCTCGGCCGGGTCCACGATCCACGGTCGCGCGCGGTGGACCAAGCCGGCAGGTCGATCCTTTGCGTTGCGTCTGGGTTAAGCTGACGGACCGCTAGCTATTACTACTATTTTCTTCCACACGGGAAAGTTTTGTATGCACATGTACACAGACACAGTACAGCGTATGAATAAGGGGCACTGTTTATACGTGTATGCAGGTGTACGCTAGCAGCTAGCTATAGTATGCATCGGGCATATGCATGCATCGAATAAAGGTATGGTGTGGCTTTTCCTTACAACAATGCATGGTCGCTGGACCCGCGGGTGGCGCCCACGTACGCACACTGCGCATCCATCGGCATCGATGATCGATCCGTACTTTGTCGATCGACTACAGCCACGTACGTACAACTTGGCGGGCGACTTGGCGTATGGACTGTGGAACAAGTTTTGTGGCAAACCAATCCGTTCTTGACTTATGACATCTCCAGCAATCTGACGTATTTTGATCATTAAAAGAAATTGCTTGCATTCGTTTACGTTGAGTCGTGGACACAAAATTGGCAAAATTGGCTGAAAAGGATAGTCTGACCATTTCCATCCGAGGTGCTCGCATTAATGCGACGCGTATTTTCCCAAAATTATTTATTAATTGATAAACTAATTTAGGTAGTGTGAAAAATAAAAACATGAAAATACAAAAAATCTCTGCGGATAGGCCGGTCAGTTTGCACTGGGTCGCTGGGCTGAGGTGTAGACCCAATTTTAACCATGCAAACGTAAACGGTCACTTAAATCCGTTTACGTCGGGCTGCTGGAGATGCCCTTAAGACCGTCAACTCCTAACTGTAGGCGAGTAGTGCAGTGTAGTCCTACATATTGTCGCAGACATCCTCGACCGCTCTGCCATTCAGGGGCGGAGCCAGGATTTAGGCATAGGGGGGGCGAAGCCGATAATGATCGTCCTTTAAGTATAGTACTATGAAAATTAAGTGTAAAAAAAAGCATATTATCATATTGCATGTTCGGCTTATAATAGTGTAGATATGCCATCCTTCGTTTAGATATAACCAAACCAACATACTATTATCAACAAAAGCTAATTTTTGTATGTTCAAATATAGTTTTTTTAATTGTTTAAACAGAGTTCTGTTACCAAAGATTTTACCTATATTTGGCATCAGGCCAGATTCAAGCTCGATGCAATTGGCAGAAAGCCACGAAAAAGTATCACGCTGTAGCATTTCTCCTTTTCTTTGTTATCAATTAGCAAATTGTAGCTAAACTTAAACTGAAACAAAAGGGACTTGGTTCAGATTTGGGTTAAGTATACAGTATATATCGTGTACCTTGGACAAATAATCTTGGCAGTAAGTCCAATCAACATATGTGCGGAAAGCTGGAACCGCCGATCAGCGGCGGCCGGCATTCTTGCGGTTACTCGGCTGCCTTGACAAGCCGGCGGCGGCTTGCCAGCCGGAATAGCCGATGGCGGCGGGCGCTCCTGGCGATCTGGCAGCCCGATCGGCCCAGGCGAGAGTAGAGGGAGACGGCCGGGGCTAAAGAACTTCCACGATCAACTGCCTATATTGCACTGAAATATGGATCCATTATTCCCGGCGTGGATATAGCTAGCACTCCATGCCGTAGGCGATCACTTCGCTAATCAATTTTATGGGCTAACGGGCTGTTCCTTTGTGTATTTAGGATTTGACGCTTGAAGCTTAGCCACTTAGGCCTAATTTGTGACTAATACTGATAGGATTAACAGGCTTGTACGCTGGCAGATTGTTAGGGGGGGCCGGTGGTTGGGGGGGGTCTAGCCCCTGCTCGCCCCCCCCTGTCTCCGCCCCTGCTGCCATTACTGGCGGTGCAGAAGGCGAACGTTGGGTCACTGCGAGGCTGGCTTGGGGCGGATCGGAGGATAAGCGAATTGTACTTGACACATCCACTCGTAGACGTATTTTTAACGTGAATGTCCAACTTTGAAGACACATTCTCCTCCTCCTCCTTGACTTGACAGAAGATGTCACCATTGACACGGAAGTTGGGCACTGGGCTTTGACCTGCTCTGAGCAGCTCAGGTGCACAATTGTCGCCAATTTGGCCACAAAACGAAGTGTTGCACAGGGAAAACTGCTCCTCATCCACCTTCGGTCTAAGTTCACCATGCTGAGCAGACGCCCAATGTTGTTCGTCCTTGTCCCTCGCAGCGACCCCCTCACCGACCTCAGTTGCAGTTGGATCACCTTGCTACAATAGATGTGCGGTCTACCCTTGATGAGGAGGCCAGGTTGTTGCGCTCTAGGAGGGTTGAGTGTTTCTTGGTGAGAGAGGGGGCTGCTCTTTGCATGTCCCATGTTGCGCATAAAGCCTCTCTTTCAGCTGAGATCAATGTCGGTTCAGGTGAAGTTGGGGAAGAAGGCCTCTTTGGTGGTTTCTCCCCACAAGCCATTCACTGCCCCCTGCCGCAGCTCCATGTGTTGGATGCATCTGAGAGTAAGGTCATAGCTCCGCTAATGCTAATCATGCCTGAGTTGCGGGAGTTGTGTGGGAAGTCGGTTCCTCCCTTGTCGATGGGGCATTTGGAGGTGGACTCGCTTGGGTCCTTGGCGGTGGCTTCCATGCCACCATCTTCAGAGCTTAGTCAATCGCTTGCCAACGTTGACTCAGTTGACTCAGAGGTTTGCAAAAGAGTTTTGCGACCTTCTCGATAGCTTGGAGATAGCTATCATTGGATCTAGCAAATATGTTGTGAGTCTTCTATTAGGGAAGTATACGGGTGACAAAACCAAGAAGGTGAAGGGGTACCTCAAGGGCAAAAGAACCACAAGGAAGGTGTATACGGCTGCTTGATGGATGATCTCATCTTTTAGGATTGATGTGTCCTGATCTTTGCACTTGTGTTTCTGGTGAGTTTCCTTTGTGTGCGGTGATCTTCTTGTTGAGAGTTTGCTGCCACGCAGGTTGAAAGAGTTGTTTGTTTTGCCTAGGAGATCGATGAGTTGCGGACTTTGGGTTGAGTTCGCATATGGTGGTGTTGTAATGGTTTTTGGCCGGTTTTTCGTTAATTAACTGGGCGTTTTCTTCTTAATTTATAGATTGAGCCAAAACTTTTCCCTCCGTTTTTTAAATTTTTTTTGGGTTAGGATAGGCTGATTGCGCGTCGTTCCGTTTCTGTCGTCCTGTTTTTCATGTTTTCTTATCCACGGACGTCTACACGTCATGTTCTGTTGGTACATTATTGCATTTCTGTTTTGTCGCTTGTGCCAGTACTTGGTTCGTACGAATGCGTACACAAGCTCGTGCTTGTGCGAGAAGATTTCAGGAGATCATGGTAAGCAATATCGGTCGGAACGGAAACCCCGTTCCGCACTCCACGCAGCTAGCGGCGGGTCCGTACGACGGCTTGGCTCTATCTCTATCTACAGGCCTACAGCCACCGACCGAGCCTGCTCATGTGTCGTTGCTCCACTGTGGCTGGCGCGCATGCAAAAGCAAGTCTGCTCTCGTAGAGTAGGAAGTGGAACGCTGCAAGCGATGAATACGCTCGTGGTGTTGTCGTAGAGTACACTAGCAACTGGGCCTTTCGCAGCTCCCCATGCAACCACGCACGCAGACGTAGGCTCCAAAACCAACGACGACCCGTCCCGTCGATTGCTTGCTCCGTCTCCCAACCCAACTTCTCGCCTTTGCTTCCGCGAGCCTTTGCATGCCTGCGATCGAGTGCAGCGGCGTTTGTGGCCTTCTCTTTCTCTCTAGACTCTGCCGTCGATCCAGTAAAAAGGTGGAGCACACTACTACCTCGGTTTGAAGGAATAAGACGTCATTGTTTTACGTGTTTTTTGTTTCATCAAGAATTACTTTAAATAGATAAACATTATTAGTATAAAATTTGTATCATCAAAAAGTGTTTTTTAATACGAATCCAACGATACTAATTATGTATAATATAATCAAAATTTTATTGTTTAATGTTTATGGTCAAAGTTCGTCTTGGAATACGTGTGCGCCTTATTCTTTGAAACGGAGGTCCATATATACTCACTTCATATTGGTCCTGCGGTGCAAAGATATTTATTAATAGAATTTAGAAAATTAAATTATCTTGCACCGATTTTATTCTCGAATCAACATATCTCATAATGTTTTTGTGTTGTCTTCTGTTGTTCTTTTCAGTGTGTGCCTTGTGTAACTTCTAACCGGTTGATGGCTTCGTTAATTCAAAGCCAGGTTTATTTTAAGCCTTCCATCCAAAAAAATGGGCATACTATCTTTGCGTCAAATGACAAAAATACATTCTTCAACAACTAAAATTAGCAAAATCGTTTATTAATTCTCAATTCTCATAATACTTGTCTAGCATGGCTAACACGGACACTCTCTGTCGAGTCGCATGTTTGGTGCCTAAGCAGCGGATGTGTGATAACTCCTAAAATGAAGTTTGTTTTCGCTTTCTAACTAACCGGAAAACTGCTGAAATACAATGAATCTTTCTTTTTCTTGTGATCTTACGAAACTAGGAAATGATCAATTTTGGACGAAAATCAAGTCATGAATGAAGATTTAGATAAAATTGTGGCCGAGGTACATCTTCCCTATGTTGTGCCTAGGCTGCCCCGACTGGTTGCAGTACCTCCATGCAGAGCAAACACCAACTATGTGGAGCCGCTCCCTTGGTGTCGGCGTTCCCGCCGGAGGCAAGGACCAGTCGGAGGACGATGACGCGGACTACCAGCCGATGGAGGGGAGCCCGAGCTTACGGAGGACGAAGCCGTCACGCACCATGGCCATCTCCCGGGCCATACATGCGTCACAGCGGGCGCCGCCACCACCTCCGCCGCATGCGCCAGAGAACCTGCCTTCTCATCCTCCCACGGCCAGTGTGTGGCCACCGCCGCAGGTCTTCATCGACCTCGGCGACGAGGACTAGGCGGCTGACAGTACCGACATCACGGAGCGATTACCCACTTTTATTTTTATTTTGCTTTTTTTATGTCTATAACTAGGGGCTTTTGGGCCCCAAAATTATATACTCCCTCCGATCTAAATAAAGAGAATCAATTTTATCTAGATACGAATGTATCTAGACATGTTTGTTGACTAAATACATGTGTGCCTATACAAAGTTGAGTCAATCAATATAAACCAGAAGGAGTATGATCTTTTTTTTTCACCGTTTCTATTTTTTTGCGGACTCGAGGCCGTTGGGCCTCCCTCCCAGCGCGCAAACGGACATGGCCCAGTTTCTTGTCCGCCGCCCACCCAAATGGATCCCGACAGATAGAATTACAGTCCGTTTTACGTTGGCCCGTTGGGATGGCCTTACGGCCCATGCAGGCCATCTCGTGTGAGTGTGACACGCCGGCCGGCCGGCACATGTACGCAACGCCTTCCCACGGCCGGATCACCGGCTAGCTCCTGGAGCTTCATCGCCGTCGTGTCTGTAATTCTACTCAGTTGTTCCCGGGATCATCTGTACTCCCATCCCCATGGCATCGGTTGTCCCACGGTCCGTCCACCTGAATTTCAGTTCCCGTCACAAGTTGGGCTGCTGGGATCTGAGCCGGTCGGAGAGAAGAACGTTCCCGGCCCGGAGAAGAGACTGTTGCTTGACGTATTTGCCTCAAGGTCTCCTCCGTCCCCTGCAAAAGCATGGGAGCTTGGGACCTCCCTAACGTCGGATTGTTGATATAATGATATGGACCTCACGTGCTAATCGCTCGTTCATTTGATTCAGTGTTAAGCAATCTCATCCATATCTTGGTTAATTAGCATGCGTTTTCAATTGTTGATTTGCGTTGCGGCTTTACCTGCGTACTTGGGAAGTGTTCCTGCCAGTGTTAAGCCAGCTAGGAGCCAGCGGCTGCCTATAATCTGTTCTCCATTATATTTGTTACTCCACTGTTTCAGTGGCATTATATCTGTTCCACATAAACAGCTTAAAAGAAACTGATGTACTCATCCAGAATTCAGCAGCATACTCCTTTAGCTTAGGAGCGAAATGCTTCCACGGAGTTCCGATCCAATGCCAGGAATGGATCACCAATGCGGATCCATTGTTCTCGCCTAGTCTCAATCAAGGGTATAAATCCATTCTTATCCCTATCTCATTAAAGGCCAGCTGGGTGCACGGGAGGATATAGGTAATTAGGTATGCATGCAAAATTTTCTCTTAACGTCTAAATCAAATGACGTTGCTTTGTGATGGCAACAACTCCTAGTGTTGGCCCAAAGGGGCATCAACAACTGGTTGTCGCGATTTGCGACTACTTTGCTTCGATGCTGCGAAACGTAAAAGCCGACGTTAGCAGCCTCAATAAGGATTAACTAAAGAGAACCAACCTGAGATTGGGTGGTTAGGTGGGTGGTTGTACCCCCAGTCCATCAGAGTTTAAACCCCAGGTTTAACATTTGTGTGTCTCATAAAGGCCGAATATTCATTCAGACGAGGCGACGTTCCCGTCAACAGCGAGGTGCCTGTGGTGACTTCGTTAATTTCAAGATTCAATCTGCTGGCTCAGTATTTCGGAGGTGCTCATAGGGGTAGGGTGTGCGTGTGTGCGTTCATAGGGGTGAGTGTATGCGCATTTATGTGAGTGCCTACGTTTGTACTGTGTTTCTCAAAAAAAAAGGATTAACTAAAGAGCGCTTGGACCTCTACCCCTTTCCTCATCTACAGTGAAAAGGGCGATTCTTTGGGCGAAACCGAATGCGCCAGAGTGGCTTTTGTTGGCGGTGGTCTTCTCCTCCTTTGGAGCTTCGCCGCGGATCTGCCGTCCCGTCCTCGTTCGCGGCTCCACGGAGTGCTCAAGAGAGTTTCCCCTTCGCTGGTGTCTGAGAGGTGGCGGATCCGGCAATCGACGATCTTGAAGGCGTGGTTGCCGTTGGCCAACATGGTGTTGCCATTCGTCGTGCAGGGTGGAGGTGCTCAGGTACCGAGGAGCGTCGACTTCCTGGTCGCGAAGGGGAGCGACCCAGTCCAAGGTTTCGGAGGTGGTGCGGCGGGTTTTGCCGACGCAGCGTTCTGCTCGAAGACGACGACGCCGGAGCTCAGAAGGGCCTCTTTGTAATCTTCCTTGTTTTTTGGGCTTTTCTGTAAGAGTCTTGGCTGATGTATCTGCGTCTTCCTCGCAAAAAAAAAAAGGATTAAGAGCATCTTACTGAATCGTCATAGGTTAATTTTTTCAGTTCCAACACATGTTGCAACTTGCAAATTATAACTAGCACAAATCATGAAGTCATTCAAGGGCGTGTTTTTTTTTTTGAGCAACCACATATTTCATTAATCGAACATCAAGTTACATGAAGCAACACATGTGGAAACTAAAAGACAAACCGGGATAAAATGATTATCCTGAATTTGCAGATAAAAACCTACAAAATTGAGAAATACAAAACGATCTCTAGGGTTTCCTGCAACCACCGTAGCCAGCGGCCGCCGTCCAATTCCAACGCCGCCGAGACGAACGCAAGAAGAGACGCCGAACCTCCACCATTGCAAGATCCAAAAAAGCACCATCGCCAACGAGGCTTTGTGAGTCGATGAACAGGCCTGCTGCAAGCAGTGAGGCACATGTCGCTGTGGCACGTCGACCGGGGGACATCCCCGTGCTGTCTTGGACCAAGGTACGCCGCCTCCCATCGACGAAGTCGGAGAAGAACGACATAACCACCACCTCCGGACCATCATCTTCGCTCCAGAAGAACCACCTCGCCCCGGCCCCCAGCGCCGTCGTGGACAACGACAAACGCCAGTGACACGTCGAGAAACAGATCTCGCCAGATCCGAAGAACGGCGAGAAGACCAAGCCGTCGACCTGAAAGATCGACAAGCACACGTTGCCAACAACTCCGAGACGCCGCCGTGAAGGTCGCCGCCGGTGTGGGAGTGGAGTTGTGGCAGATTTATTTGCCCGGGCGCCGCTCCCACCACCCCAACGACGCACCATAGGAGACAAAAACTAACCCTAACTACTAGGCCAGAACGGAGGAACGAGGTTCCCCCTCCCTCATGCCGCCGCCAAAGCGGCAAGCGGAGGGAGAGGAAACCAGGCCCAGCGCCCTGGCCGGAGGTTGGAAAGATTGGAAACGCCCTCCGCCGCCGCCTCTCACGAGCGGAGAGGAAAAACGGTTCGTGCGTTTGTTTACATTATTCAAGGGCGTGTTTGGGTAGCCTACAACCTCCTTTTTTGCATGGGCTCAGAAACGAAACCGTATTATTTGCCCGGTAGGTGTGGCAGTTGTGGTCCAACCGGTTCTTAAATCACCCTCGGGCCGGCCTTGGAGGAACGTTGAATTGGCAATTTCCAGTGGTGCAGGCGTTGTCTTCACTTTTCCGCTCGACGGATGCAACCTCTGCAAGTGGACTTAATTAGGGCTCACTCTTGCTTACACTACTCCACACACACTCTCTTCAAATCAACACAAACTTATTCTGAATCGAAATAAGTTGTACATGAAAAATATGTGTGTCGATGATATGAATCAATTCCGACAATCGGTTTTAAGTTTCGTCAGTTGTAAATCGTCAGTTTCGTGTATGAATATTTAAGAGAATTTTGTCGAATTCGTCGCACATGCTCAACTGTTTGAAATTTCCTTTGAGGGGTAGGTCCACCTCATTATTCCGCATGACTTTCATGTTGACATGTTTTTTTTTCGATGTACATACACGGATAGATAAATGACTCGCTAATATACTGTAATCCATATGTATGTGTGAGTATATTTTGGAGTACTCTTGTTCAACTACCCACTTGCCATCTTCATGGACGGCGACGTGATGATGATAGGTGAGAAGTGAGAGGTGATAATCCATTCTGGTGTCCATCCTCGTCGTCGGTGGCGGCATGGTGTTGTCCGGCTAACATGAATGACATCATGGTGTTAGGCTTCATGGTCGGCGACGTTGTGCGTTGACAAGTGTGGACGGTGGTCTCAAGGTGATGTTCGTGTTCGGCGACGTGGTGATGCTCGTGACCGGCATGACCGGCGGTTTCATGGTGGTGTTCGGCAACGTCGTCGGCAACATGGTGATGCTTCTGACGTGCGTGAACAGCGGTGTCATGGTGGTGTTCGTCTTCGTGTTCGGCGACGTGGTGATGCCTGTGACGGGCGTGATCGGCGGTGTCATGGTGGTGATGGTTATTGTATGTGATAGGCACTAATCCGTGGCGGTAACCGTTTAGGTGTAGCCAGTGGCGGCGACGATCTTGTTGTGCTACACTGAAAGCTTCGGCCTATCATATTCAGCCAAGTCTTGCGCCTAGATAGCGTAAACCCGCCTTGGCCACCGTCAGCGGGAGTGGTATGGTGGTCTTTCTGCGCACCGGCGCGGTGTCAGGCTCCGTGACAGCGGCGTGAGGCTTTATGATAGGTGAGGAGGTGAGAGGTAAGGTTACCATGTGGACAAATGGTGAGGCTAAAGTTAGGCTCGTATGAAACCAAATAAACTGAGTCTTACGAGTTTCTGCTAGGCCAAAAAAATCACGGGCTACCAAACAATAGACCGAATCTGACTCATGTCCCGTGACGTCCAGGAGGTTTCTTCTCCATAGCGTAGTCATGGAAGAAATCAGCCCAAGCTACCAAACGGACCCCAAATGTTCAGGTCATTTTTCTCAAATGCATGTAGGAAATTATTAGTTAAAATTCTTTCTCGAAATGTGATATGCCCTTATATTTAAAGAAAATAGAGGGAGTAGTTATATATTCTATTATATGGATCTGGGGCATGCTAAGAGCTGCTATGTAATTAAGATCTGATACTGTAACACACAAAAAAAAAGAACATCAAGAAAAACAATGTAGTGACTGATTCGACTATACTGAACTATATGTTGTACATACATGTGTGGGCTTTATTAGATATGCATCGTGAGAAGATAAAATTTGTCTCTATTTGTTCCTTTTCTAAAAAAGACGGCCTTGCACACATTGTATACCCTTTCTCATATAGTGTGATACGTATGCTAAATGTAATAAATATGATTTTATGCCTGCAAATCCTTTAGATAGTGGAAGAAAAGAAGGTATGCTCTGGACAACGATAAAGTTTGCACCTTTTGACAAGGAGAATGATTTGATACACCTGTTATGCCCCCGTCTCTTACATCATGTGTAATAGCGATCCATCTCTTGCTGGAGTTTTTTCTTTTTTCGAAATGGGGGAAATATCGCCTCGGCTTCTGCATCCAAAGGATGCACACGACTTTTTTTATTAGATTATTCACAACACCTTACAAGAGCAATACAAAAGATCAAACTCGAAGCCACCTCGCTAAACCTACAGAGGGATGAAGGGGGTGACAATTCACCAACTCACATCAACCAAAAACCAAATATCTTCCCAGGCCGCCCAATAGCAGATGAGAAACACATCCAGTCAAGCAGACTCTCAGCATACACCAACGCACACGCCATAGAAGTTGCTACCGCCATCTTCCTCGACTCCATCTTCAAGAGAGAACATCGCATTGACCATGCCAGGCCTGCCATCGATGCCGCCACGGCGCCAGACGACTCCACCATCCTGCGCGTGTCCATCACACTGCATCCGTCCCGAGACACCACTGCACCATGCCATGGCGACTCGACGACGCCGACACAGCAAAAGCACACCGCACCACCTCAGCACCACCGCCATCCGTTGTCTGCTCCAAAAATGATACCCCCAACAGGGAGAACGGCGTTGCGCGCCGCCATCGTTCGATCCGGGAGACCCGAGTCTGAGGTTTCCCCCGGAGCAGCCCAGGCGAAAGTAGCTGCAGGAACAATGCCTTCAACAAGGATGCGACGAACAGGCGCTGCCATTGCTCGAGTACGGTGTTATTGTTGGCAGAAGGAAGGTTTCCCGGTGAACAGTTGTTGTATAGTATTTTCTCAGATGATTAAGTAGTTCACTTTCAGTATGTTCATCTGCTGTAACTGGGATTTCCAAAATAATATTTTATTTCAATTGCACACGCCAATCAACCGTTATATAAGAGAACTTCTGTCTAATTGGTTTACTACTGTTTCCTATTCATAATTAAATAGTTGAGTTTATTTATTTATAAAATTACTATTAGCATATAATGGAATTTAGTTATTAATTAATTTACCTATTATTGGTTGACTGATGAAAAAAATAGTAAACAAAAAAACAAGCTCGTGCATCGCACGGGTTTACGACTCGTTGTTATAAAACGGAGTTAGCAGTTTTAATGAATGAGTACTTATTTATGTGTTGATAATATATTAAACTCCTCGCTAAACGTAGGATTAGTATGGGAGGGGGATCTCGTGAAGATGGTGCATGCGTGCTACCGATGTTGTCACGATCAACAAATTGGTAGTGAGGAAGCAAGCGAGCAAAGGCAGCGTTGCTAGTCAAGTCCGGCTACTAGTATTTGGGAAGTTGCACCTCTTGTTCCTCCATCGTGTCATGAGTTCGGGAAGCACTAGCGTAGCGCGATCGACGATGTAAGACGTTGACAGTGATCAGCCGGTGGTGAAAAAGAAGTCCAAGCTAGCGAAATGATACGGCCGGTGCTTTCATCTCGTCTCCAATATCTGTGCAGTGGTGTTGATTTTACGTGGGGGCCCATGTAACTCTTTCAGCAACCGGTGACTCAACGGCCCAGGTCCAAAATAGCGTGGAATAGCCCATCACATGATCAGATGGACCGCTGGATTCATCTATACTCGTACATAACATCGCCCGCCGTGTTAGATTGATTCATCGCATTCAACCATTTACCGCCGCCACAAGGGCTATCTAGCGTCGAATTCTCCTACATGTCGTCGAGTGTTAGTCACCGTGCCGGCCGGCCATTATCAACCGCCAATCAACCGCGATGCATCGTCCACAGAGTCTCAAGCTGCTAAACATGTCTAGACTGAACACTGACGGTATGTCGTAAGATGGTGCTATTAGATCTATTCTTATATTGAAATATCTGCTATAGATTGGTACGAAATATTAGCTAGTCAGAAACTTGTCGGTCTAACTCAAATCGCACAAGGTAAAATCTGATATAGATTAGCTAGTAATCCATTTATTTATTTTTATAAATTCTGCTATGCTCATGAAGAGGAAATAGGTACCTACTAGTACTTCAAGTTAGTTCATTTAACCTTCTACCACCGAAAGGTGGACATGAAATGCAACCTGCGAGACGTAATCACTCCGATCTCAATACAATTGATATCCACACCATCAAATAAATATAATAAACAGGGTAAAAATTCCCACCGTAAGGCAGAACAAAAATGGCATATGATATACTATCATGATATTCTAGTCTTTTGTGCTAATTCTCCCCCCTCCCCCTATACTTAAATCCTGGCTCCGCCCTTGCTTATTAGTAAATTCATATTTGATTATCTTATTTGTTCCACTTTGACATCATATATCTGTGTCCTTACCACTATAGGGATCGACTTATATGTTTGAGGGTTCCAAGCCATCAGCAACGACCGTTTTCGTGCAATATATATACCCCTCGTGTTCCATCCATATACTTGCTTGCTTGCGAAGGTACGTAGTTCGTCTGCCGGCATACGTGCGTGTAGTGCATGGATATATCTAACTGGACCATAGGAATGCAACAATTAATATCGGGCGACCCAGTTGCTGATGATAGAAGATGGATGAAGTCCAGCCCAGGAACAGGAGCCGGATCTCAATCGACCTTGCAGGTAGTCGGATCCGTGAAAGCCCATGAAGTATCCGGATCCAATACGCGTATAAGGAAAGGTGGATCTTTGACGTGCACGGCAATGTAATATTCCGTAGTTAGGTATCTTGTATTCCGGTTAGGACTCTCCGTGTAAACCCTACATTCGGGCGTCTTTATAAACCGGATCTTGGGAGCCCTAGAGGGACAACCACAACTCATTGTAACAACACGAAAGCGCCCAGAAAATTCCAGACAAGCAGGAGTAGGCCCTATCATCGTGCAGGTGTTCCGAAGCTGGGTAACTCGCGTACCACCGTTCCGAAGACTCTCCACCCAATGGCCCCTACTTCTTCTCTCCTCCATAAGGATCCCTCCTCTGGAGTACCGTCGAATAGGCAACGACAATGCTCAACCCGTGGGTAAGAGTAAAGCTTCTTGACTGACTCACCTACAAAAAAATCTCAAGAAATATGACATGATATGGCAATTCTGATAGGAAACCGCTTGTCTTTCCACTCGTGACAAAATGATCGTTCCTAAAATGTGTGGACATAGTTCAAAAAGGGAAACATAAAGGAAGTAGGGATAAAATAAACCTGTAGATTGTTGATTTAGTATTTACATTGAACATGGAGTCAAATAAATCCAGTAACCATTTGTTAATTGGAGAGAAAAATGCAACTTGATGTGTGGCTGACACCCTACCAAATAATGATACAAAATACTTTAATATAAGAAACATTTATATTTTAAATTTAGACACTATTATTAATGCCAAGTCGGGCCTGCTCGCCTTGTCCCACCGAGCTTCATATGCAATTTTCAGAGCAACTGAATTTATGTTGAGCAGCAAATAACTGCAAGTTTGCAAGTCAACTTCCTAGCAGAGGTAAAGCATTGAGAACTGGAAACTTTCAGTTCCATTGATATTTTTCTTTGCAAGCACGTAACCCACCCATAACTACTATATAAAAGGGTAACACACATCTTTTTTCTCCTAATTTTGATTTTCCTTTTTAATTAACGTGATGCTGACACGTGTGCATTCTATGCACATGTTGTTTTGGTGTACACTATTTTGGTGTTCCGTGGAATTTTAGATGAGGTTCAGAATTCTTGTGGCTTCACCACGTGGATAATTTCATCCCTGATGTTATGCTGGGGTTGTGTGGCTATAGCTGTAAAGTGGGCATGTCTTCTTTGTTTTTGTGCGAGACACGTCTTGCATGTGTTGCTGTGTGCGGGATCTCTGCTATTCTGGCCACTTCACGCGTGGACGCGTGGTTCTGATAGCACCGATGAATGCACCGCTCTATTCCTCCTGTCTCGAGAGCTCCCATTTCCTACCGCCCAATGTATTCCCTCGGCCCTCCTCTTCTCTCTCTCTGCCCCCTCATCCTCTCGGATTCCACGGGCTCTCTATTTGTCGTCGTTCGGGGGTGGCCGCGAGCCTGCGACGAACCGGACGGCGGCGAGCTGCTCGCGGTGAAGTGAGCAGGCGGCGTCTCCGTGGAGGTGCAGCTACGCGGGAGGGGCTCACCCTCGCCTCGCTCTGCTCTCCGCAAATGCTCCCCTCAGTCTCCTGCCTCTGCTTCCGCGCCGTGGCGGCGAGTACCAAATCTTCCCCGAGTTCGCGCTGGGTAGCTTTCTCGCTGGCCAGATGGAGAGGAACGGAGGCGGTCTCAAGGAAGGCACCGTACGGGAGTCTGCAGCGGATGTGCCCAGGGGCCTCATGCACCTCCACGGCGAGATCAATTGGAGGAAAGTGTTTATCAGAGCGGAAGGCTGGCCCAAGCGCACGAACTTCGGCTATGCGAGGATCATGGATTCGGCGGGCGTTCATGGCGCTTGAGGTGGCGCACAAGGAGGAGCAGGACGACCCGTTGATATTTGGATTTGGCGGTGCGCCTTACGACGCAAGCCGACCCGCGTCCGTGGAGGCCTGCTTCCGCGGCGGCAGCGCTCAACCAAGGTGAGGTCGATAAGAGGGGCTCCTCCATGTCAATTTCCGAGGGGGCCGCCCCATTCCTCTCCTCGCAAGGGGAGATTGACCGCCGGCATCTCCGTCTGGCTCCCTCCTCCTCTTCAATCTACGGATCCAGGCCACTCCATTCTGGTCCTGGAAGTAATTGGGACCTTCTTCCATTAAACTTGGTGGAGCTGGTGTACCGATCTGTTCCCTCTCTCTCTTCTGGGACGATATGTTGAATGTTCGGATGCAGAACATTCTGGGACGATGTGTATTAGTGCCCTCCACATGTTTGTTGTTATGTTTGTTTCAACTGAAACTATTTTTTTAGGGTTCTCTGGTGGTCTTTCCTCTAGGCTGCACACATACTGATCCATACAGGTTAAGTGTCCATTCTTCTTTTCTCACTGCCTTTATCCGTTTATTGTGTTTCAAACTGTTGTGGCAATATGTACAAGACTGAGGCGTGCATTTTAGGTACTCCCTCCGGTCCATATTAATTGACTCTAATGTGGATGTATCTAGACACATTTTAGTTCTAGATACATCCATATTGAAGTCAATTAATATGAATCGGAGGGAGTACAAAGTTTACTCTCATCACTACGCACATGTATGCAGGCTGCTATCTTCTTCTCATACATGCATGCTAAAATGCATGTAATTAATTTGGATGCATATCAGCAATGGAGAGTGAGAGTGAGGGGTCAAAAGCATTCAGGTGATACATTGTTGATTTAAAGAGGCATGGAATTCACCGTTGGTACTGTATGCACTTCGATTGCTTTTTAGCATGTTTATCTGTACACATACATCAGGTACAAGTTTGATGCATTAGGGAAGCTACCGGTTCACTTATATGGTTAACATTAAATACATATAGTTTGGATGCAATATATTTGATCATTTTGTTTTTAACCTTTCATGTTTTTGAAGTTGTAGACGTAAAGCAATCTAACTACACAGGCTGATTATAACTTATTTCATACAATTACAGTTGTGTATAATTCGTAGGGAAAAAGCATATATACTGTATACATGCATGTGAGTGTCTAAAGCTTTTGCGTGTCAAGATGGATTGGTTGTGAAGATGCTATATTTTGAGTGGTAGAATTTTTTCAGTATGTGCTGATTGCGATGCTTCGGCTTGACAATGTTATCTATTTCTTTTCCGTCAGTTAGCATATCTACTGTGTATGCTGCAACATGCACACTCGAGGTGAGCTGCGTCAGCGCACTATGTGAACATGTCGTGCAACAGTTTAAGCGACTACATTCAAGAATTCTGTGTGATCTCTTGGTGGCGTCCATGTATGAGGACCTTCAGATTTGGGTAAGCTATGGCTTTAGTGAAATAACAGCAAGTATATATGAGGTCACATGCCTCAAGTTTGAGGTTTCGAGTTGCTGAGTTGCTGATTTTGGCTTGATTTGTATTCTAGGACGATAGACACCTTCAGTGAAAATAGGAGTAAGGATTGGACCAAAGAAAGAAGTGCGCGAACCTGCTACCAGAGAGCGCATAAAGGGTTTGGAGTAGAGGCAGGATGCGCTGCGGATGGAGCAGCAAAAACTCTTTATTCGTCTAGCATCTCGAGGAAATCACCAAATGGGTTTGGTACGTCTTCTCCTGATCTTTATTTGTAAAAAAAAAGGCTCTTCATGTTCCCTTGGTATGATGAGATTTTTTTGCTCATCGATAGGTTATTCAGGTATTCCTCTCATCTTCCTCATGGTTAGATTTGATATGTTTCTCATCCTTTTGGATTGTTAGGAATGCCCGTACCTCTGCACTATTTTTTCTTGATATGGCTGTAGTCCAAATTTGAATAGTTACACTATATATGTCTGAATATGGCTTCTCGCCATGGATACTTATGTCGCTGATAAGGTCATCTCTCAGTAACTCTTGATGTTTTAGTTCAGTGGTACGCTAAAAAGGGTGATCCTATGGCCTCCCAAAAAATACTGTTACTTAGTGGCAGCCCTTATTTTTTGAATCAGTTGAAAGCTACTGTCTTTCCGCTGTACTACTTGAGCTCTAGGTGTTTCTTCATAACCAAGCAATGCTTCTTATGGCAGTAAAAGCTGATATTAAGTTGGAAGCCATGCTAAAAAATTGTGCAACATATTAGGGCCTACGTTTATACTTTATCATAGCTAATCTTTATTGCATTTGGCCCACAAATTGTGGATGAAGATACCTATCTCACCAATCAGCTAAAGTAATGTCGACCTGGGCAATGGCTACTGATATATTGCCTCAGTTCAAGAGGTCAGCTTCTTTCAGGCTAAAACCCATGCAAGGGACAAAATTTTCAGTGAATACTTTCAAAGGAAGCATTACAAATGTTTATTCCAGGGCAGGTTCTTCCTCGCTTGATTTGTGTATTTTTCTCTTCATATGTTTTTCTTTCTTTGCAATCCACCCTCATATATTACATTGTTCTGTTTCGATTAGCACCACAGTAAGCAGGCCTCTGTAAATCGCTCTGGCCATCCTCCTCTGCTTGCCCTCGCATTTCCGAACCATATATTCACTGGTTGATAAGAAGAAAATATTTATCTTGGCTACATGGTTTGCCTTCCAGTTTTGGTTGCAGTATGTGGTTCTCTATGCGGAAAATAAATACTTACGCCCAGGTTTAGAAGACAGCAAAGCAAACTGCTTTGGCGAAAGATCTGTTGAAGTCCTGACTGGAAAATATTATGCACCTATTTACCTGTAGTATTAGGTATCTATGTGTTATTATGACAAGTGTCCTGATTAGTTCACTCGGCATGTCTACTAGGCATAGTCAGACTATGGTCATATTAAGTGCCTCTGTGTATAATCATGACAAATGCCTCCTTCATCTTACTCATCGTACTACTAGATTGATTTAATCGATATTGTTTCAGTACTGTCTACAACTCGCATCATATTCTTGAGTCTCAAATCCAGTATACAAAAGGACATCACTCAGTCTGACATATCGGCAAATCATCTTGGTGACTTGGTTTATATAAATACAAAACAATGCCAGTAACCTCGCCTTACAAATATGGCAAAGGAGGAAGAAAACAGGCGCACCATAGACTCTCCCTTCGATAATGCCGGCGAGCCCTGAATCCCATGCTGTGAAACCGCCCTCTCTGGTGGTGCCCACCCAGCCTCCCCCAGCTGACACCAACCTGCCACACCGCACCGGCATGGCTGCTATTGCCGAGGTACCTGTAGAGCTTGGAAACGACAGTCAGACAAGCCAAGCAAACACCACAGACAGCCAAGCCAAGCAAACACCACAAACAGCGAAGAGAAGGCTCGGAAGCAAACACCACAGACAGCCAAGCCAAGCAAACACCACAAACAGCGAAGAGAAGGCTCGGATGGAGCATGCTCGCTGGATCTACGCCAACAACATATTATTCCTTGAGCCTCTTCTTGCACGGTAGAGCCGTGCAAAACAAGATCGAGCAGACCAGGCTCGCGAAGCCCGAGCCACTTAGGGCACGTGCGATGGTTCATAAGGCCGTCTTATCTTAGCAGTCGCTATGTAATTTAGATATAACAACAAAATATAATGTATAATTGATTATTTTTAGTCTTACCTTCAGTAATCAGATATCCTAAATTTGTGGTCATAGAGATTATGCTAAGAGATCATCTCTTAATTAAGAGAAGGCAAACCTTTTTTTTTACGTTCTCTTTCCTCCACCTCAGCGTTTATTCTACGTGGCACTGCTAAGATATTACTATTGTATATGCTCTAACAAATCACTTCTTCACGCAGTTCTCGCCTGTCAAGATAGTCTTGCCTTAGCCTGCACTACTGCAACTTCTTCGACCATGGAATGGGCTCGAAAGGCCTCAGCCTGCCCTATTGCAACTTCTTCGACCATGGAATGGACGTGGAAGAAAGTATATTGGCTTTACACAAGCAACACTGAAATAATCGATGTACCATATGACAGAAGAAGATGAGACTAGCTAAAGTAGTATTTGTGCATGAGGCAGAACTTATATATTGTCCAAGTTAGCAAATTTACTTCTTTCTATATGTCCCTCTACCGTTAATGTATCATGTATCAGATTTGTTCATCAAATTGCTTTCTACCCAATAGTTTAGCCAGCAAAATATTCACCCTTTTTCTCGAGACCATTGAAAAGAAATATAAAATATAATTAAGTAATAGTCAGAAGACGCGTCATTGGCTACATTACCTCTACATTTTTCTTCTAATACCCTACCCACACTGTTAAAAGAAACCGCCAATCGCCCACCATATGGCGCGGCGTGCCGCCGCGCCTATTATTGCTAGTTCATAATTACAGCCTGGCATACCATCAGACATGTTGCAGCTGTTGTCAAAGGAGGTAAGACAATAGCTCCAAATCTATAAATCCCACGGACATCGTCGAGTGATAGGCAGGCCACGGCTGTCACCTCTAAGTGATCTGGTCACTTGCAAATTTTCTAGGTCCTAAAGGGCATCTCCAACCGAGCGATCCAAAACGGACGCGCTGGATCGTCCGTTTTGGGCCGTTTGCGTGTCAGAGCGGACGCGCGGACGGAGCCCCGCGTCCGCGCGTCCGTTTGGGTCGCACGCTGCGCCCAACGCAGCGGCCACCCATTTGGCCTATTTCTTTGGAAAATAGGTCCTCTGGCCACAGATCCTTATAAACAATGTCTAACAAATATAGAATAATATCTCGTAAACATAGAATAATATATAATAAACATAAAATATTATCAAATACCATAAAATATTATCAAATGTACCATGATAAATCAAATAAAATGTGCCATAGTTTGAGAAAAATATAAAAATTACAATTGAGATTGTCTAACTCAATTTGGGCGCTCGAGGATCTCCTTCGTCTCTTCTCGAACCAAGCTCTCTTTGCCTCGCTCATGTTGGTCAAGTCGGCGTTCATGATGAGGTTGTCCTCGGCTTGGCGTTTGAGCTCAACTTCCTTCGCCTTCAGCTCCACCTCTTTGGCCCTTGCCATTGCTATGAGCTCAAGTTCTTTTTTTTTTTTTGAAAACAACCATATATATTCATTGGACAATCCTTTTACAGAGATTATACATATAGTCACGACACGAGATAAATATACATGTCAAGCAACTTTGCACAATGAACTCCACAAGAAGTAAAATTATAATTTCACCCTTAGGAAAACCTGTGCCTTGCCGAAACATCGTCCATCGTCCTTCGCCGCCACCATGGTAGCACCGAAAAAAGAGGCGAATAGCCGCCATACCTAGATCTGGGAGAGCACCATCGCATTCAAGGATGCTTTTTGAGCCGATGAACTGGGCCGCCGCAAACGATGAACCCGAGACTTTGTGGCACGTCGGCCGGGGATCTTCCCCGTGGTCACCAAATCCCAACGCCGTCAACTTCACCCGACATAGTCGAAGAAGAGAAACGCCGCCGCCTGCCGTCATCCACGCGCCCAACTGCAAGACGACACATATAACTGCAGTAGTTGGTGCGATCAACACCCGCGAGAGTGCCGAACACCAACCACCAGACACAATTCTCACCAGATCTAGAGACCGGCGAGACGACCAGGCCACCTGCCCCACGACGCTGCCGATTAGAGCGACGCCGAGACGGAGGAAGAGCAGAGGCAAATTATTTCGACGCGGCGCAGTCTCCTCCATAGAAGCAGCGCCTCAAGAAAGCACTAGGCCAACCCACTACAGGCCGGAGCCGTCACTCCGGGTCCCCACCCCCTCCCGTCGCCGGAGCGGCCGACGGAGGAGGCAGGTGATACGTCTCCGACGTATCGATAATTTCTTATGTTCTATGCCATATTATTGATGATACCTACATGTTTTATGCACACTTTATGTCATATTCGTGCATTTTCTGGAACTAACCTATTAACAAGATGCCGAAGTGCCGCTTCTCGTTTTCTCGCTGTTTTTGGTTTCAGAAATCCTAGTAACGAAATATTCTCGGAATTGGACGAAACGAAGACCCAGGGGCCTATTTTTCCACGGAGCTTCCAGAAGACCGAAGAGCATACAAGTGGGGCCACGAGGTGGCGACACCACATGGCGGCGCGGCCAAGGGGGGGCCGCGCCGCCCTATGGTGTGGGCCCCTTGTCAGGCCCCCGACTCTTCCCTTCCGCCTACTTAAAGCCTTCGTCGCGAAACCCCGATGCGAAAACCACGATACGGAAAACCCACCGAGACGCCGCCGCCGCCGATCCCATCTCGGGGATTCGGAGATCTCCTCCGGCACCCTGCCGGAGAGGGGATTCATCTCCCGGGAGGACTCTACACCGCCATGGTCGCCTCCGGAGTGATGAGTGAGTAGTTCACCCCCGGACTATGGGTCCATAGCAGTAGCTAGATGGTTGTCTTCTCCTCATTGTGCTTCATTGTTGGATCTTGTGAGCTGCCTAACATGATCAAGATCATCTATCCGTAATACTCTATGTTGTGTTTGTCGGGATCCGATGGATAGAGAATACCATGTCATGTTAATTATCAAGTTATTACATATGTGTTGTTTATGATCTTGCATGCTCTCCGTTACTAGTAGAGGCTCTGGCCAAGTTTTTGCTTTTAACTCCAAGAGGGAGTATTTATGCTCGATAGTGGGTTCATGCCTGCATTGACACTCGGGACAAGTGACGAAAAGTTCTAAGGTTGTGTTGTGCTCGTTGCCACTAGGGATAAAACATTGGCGCTATGTCCGAGGATGTAGTTGTTGATTACATTACGCACCATACTTAATGCAATTGTCTCGTTGCTTTGCAACTTAATACCGGAGGGGTTCGGACGATAACCCGAAGGTGGACTTTTTAGGCATAGATGCAGTTGGATGGCGGTCTATGTACTTTGTCGTAATGCCCAATTAAATCTCACTATACTTATCATGTCATGTATGTGCATTGTTATGCCCTCTCTATTTGTCAATTGCCCGACTGTAATTTGTTCACCCAACATGCTTTTATCTTATGGGAGAGACACCTCTAGTGAACTGTGGACCCCGGTCCATTCTTTAATACTGAAATACAAATCTGCTGCAATACTTGTTTTACTGTTTTCTCTGCAAACAATCATCTTCCACACAATACGGTTAATCCTTTGTTACAGCAAGCCGGTGAGATTGACAACCTCACTGTTTCGTTGAGGCAAAGTACTTTGGTTGTGTTGTGCAGGTTCCACGTTGGCGCCGGAATCCCTGGTGTTGCGTCGCACTACATCCCGCCGCCATCAACCTTCAACGTGCTTCTTGGCTCCTCCTGGTTCGATAAACCTTGGTTTCTTTCTGAGGGAAAACTTGCTGCTGTGCGCATCATACCTTCCTCTTGGAGTTGCCCAACGAACGTGTGAAATACACGCCATCAAGCTCTTTTTCTGGCGCCGTTGCCGGGGAACGAAGACACCACAAAGATTTTCAACTCCCACGTCAACAGCTCTTTTTCTGGCGCCGTTGCCGGGGAGATCAAGACACGCTGCAAGGGGAGTCTCCACTTATCAATCTCTTTACTTTGTTTTTGTCTTGCTTTATTTTATTTACTACTTTGTTTGCTGCATTATATCAAAACACAAAAAAATTAGTTGCTAGTTTTACTTTATTTACTGTCTTGTTTGCTATATCAAAACACAAAAAAATTAGTTGCTAGCTTTACTTTATTTACTGTCTTGTTTGCTATATCAAAAACACAAAAAAATTAGTTACTTGCATTTACTTTACTTGTTTCATCATGTTTCCTTTTAATTTTACCACAAAAAACATACCGGTAGGACGCGGGTCTATAATTGGGAGGAAAAATATAGAAGAATTTTTCACCCATGTTAGCACCGTTGAAGATTTTGAAGATAGACACTTGGTAGAACTTGCTCCTACTTATGAAATTGCTGCTGCTGCTTTAGTTCGCATGTTGGAAACTAAATTTGTTAATCTCAATCCTATAATCCAACACATGTTTCTTACACTTGGTGATATGGAAGAGAGGGAAAAGAAAGATTTTGTTTTAGAAACCCTTCTTAGAGAATTTGGTGGTCTAGCAAGAGAGGCTAGAAAGGTCTTCGCTAAATTTAATATGTTTGGTTCTCATACTAATTTTGTTGGTCTCCTTGAAAAAATGGATATGGATAGGATAAGGTACACTAATAATATTAATGATGGTGGGGAGATCAAAGCACCAATACCATGTAAACTCCTAGCTATGAATGATGCACTAGAACATAACTATGCTTGGCTTGTTCCTGAAAATTTGTTTGATGAGAGTAGCAAGCCCAAGACTAATGAAAAGGGAGACGCTGAAACTTATGTATCTAATATACTATGCATGGTTGAGAAAACTCCAAACCCCGCTGTAGGTGCACCATCCTTTGATGTCACTTGAGATACACTTTCTGCGCCTAGCTGAAAGGCGTTAAAGAAAAGCGCTTATGGGAGACAACCCATGTTTTTACTCCAGTATTTTTGTTTTATATTTGTGTCTTGGAAGTTGTTTACTACTGTAGCAACCTCTCCTTATCTTAGTTTTATGTTTTGTTGTGCCAAGTAAAGTCTTTGATAGAAAAGTAAGTACTAGATTTGGATTATCGCGCAGTTCCAGATTTCTTTGCTGTCGCGAATCTGGGTCTATCTCCCTGTAGGTAGCTCAGAAAATTAAGCAAATTTACGAGCATGATCCTCAGATATGTACGCAACTTTCATTCAATTTGAGCATTTTCGTTGAGCAAGTCTGGTGGCCTAATAAAATCCATCTTTACGGATCTGTTCGTTTTGACAGATTCTGTCTTTTATTTCGCATTGCCTCTTTTGCTATGTTGGATGAATTTCTTTGATCCATTAATGTCCAGTAGCTTTATGCGATGTCCAGAAGTGTTAAGAATGATTGTGTCACGTCTGAACATGTGAATTTTTATTATGCACTAACCCTCTAATGAGTTGTTTCGAGTTTGGTGTGGAGGAAGTTTTCAAGGATCAAGAGAGGAGTATGATGCAATATGATCAAGGAGAGTGAAAGTTCTAAGCTTGGGGATGCCCCGGTGGTTCACCCCTGCATATTCTAAGAAGACTCAAGCGTCTAAGCTTGGGGATGCCCAAGGCATCCCCTTCTTCATCGACAACATTATCAGGTTCCTCCCCGAAACTATATTTTTATTCCGTCACATCTTATGTACTTTGCTTGGAGCGTCGGTTTGTTTTTGTTTTTGTTTTGTTTGAATAAAATGGATCCTAGCATTCACTTTATGGGAGAGAGACACGCTCCGCTGTAGCATATGGACAAATATGTCCTTGGGCTCTACTCATAGTATTCATGGCGAAGTTTCATCTTCGTTAATTTGTTATATGGTTGGAATTGGAAAATGCTACATGTAGTAACTCTAAAATGTCTTGGATAATTTGATACTTGGCAATTGTTGTGCTCATGTTTAAGCTCTTGCATCATATACTTTGCACCCATTAATGAAGAAACACTTAGAGCTTGCTAATTTGGTTTGCATATTTGGTTTCTCTAGAGTCTAGATAACATCTAGTATTGAGTTTTGAACAACAAGGAAGACGGTATGGAGTCTTATAATGTTTACAATATGTCTTTTATGTGAGTTTTGCTGTACCGTTCATCCTTGTGTTTGTTTCAAATAACCTTGCTAGCCTAAACCTTGTATCGAGAGGGAATACTTCTCATGCATCCAAAATACTTGAGCCAACCACTATGCCATTTGTGTCCACCATACCTACCTACTACATGGTATTTATCCGCCATTCCAAAGTAAATTGCTTGAGTGCTACCTTTAAAATTCCATCATTCACCTTTGCAATATATAGCTCATGGGACAAATAGCTTAAAAACTATTGTGGTATTGAATATGTACTTATGCACTTTATCTCTTATTA
The DNA here is from genome assembly GCF_022539505.1 of Lolium rigidum. Taxonomy (NCBI): domain Eukaryota; kingdom Viridiplantae; phylum Streptophyta; class Magnoliopsida; order Poales; family Poaceae; genus Lolium; species Lolium rigidum. The sequence continues at coordinate 157,373,877 of NC_061514.1, forward strand.
AGTTGCTTGTTGTGCGATAACCATGTTTCGGGGACGCCATCAACTATTCTTTGTTGAATATCATGTGAGTTGCTATGCATGTCCGTCTTGTCTGAAGTAAGAGAGATCTACCACCTTAATGGTTGGAGCATGCATATTGTTAGAGAAGAACATTGGGCCGCTAACTAAAGCCATGATTCATGGTGGAAGTTTCAGTTTTGGACATATATCCTCAATCTCATATGAGAATAATAATTGTTGCCACATGCTTATGCATTAAAGAGGAGTCCAATATCTGTTGTCCATGTTGTCCCGGTATGGATGTCTAAGTTGAGAATAATCAAAAGCGAGAAATCCAAAATGCGAGCTTTCTCCTTAGACCTTTCTATAGGCGGCATGGAGGTACCCCATTGTGACACTTGGTTAAAACATGTGCATTGCAAAGATCCGGTAGTCCAAGCTAATTAGGACAAGGTGCGGGCACTATTAGTATACTATGCATGAGGCTTGCAACTTGTAAGATATAATGTACATAACTCATATGCTTTATTACTACCGTTGACAAAATTGTTTCATGTTTTCAAAATAAAAGCTCTAGCACAAATATAGCAATCGATGCTTTCCTCTTTGAAGGACCATTCTTTTACTCTTATGTTGAGTCAGTTCACCTATCTCTCTCCACCTCAAGAAGCAAACACTTGTGTGAACTTGTAACATCCCAAGTTTCAACAAT
>NC_061514.1:157374688-157533545 GCF_022539505.1 Lolium rigidum
AAGTAAGATGCATGATTGTTTCTATCACATGTATATTTGTTTGTTTCCCTCAACTCTTATGCTTGCTATTTAACCTTGCTAGCCAAAGACCTGTACTGAGAGGGAATACTTCTCGTGCATCCAAACCTGAACCCAAACCTATGCCATTTGTGTCCACCATACCTACGTACTGCATGGTATTGTCTGCCATTCCAAGTAAATACTTCATGTGCTACCTTTAAACAATTCAAAATTTATTACCTCTTATTTGTGTCAATGTTTTATAGCTCATGAGGAAGTATGTGGTGTTTTATCTTTCAGTCTTGTTAGGCAGCCTCCACTAAAGGACTAGTGGCTTCATCCACTTATCCTATAATTTTGCAATAAGAGGCGGCAACGGGGTTCCCAGCCCCAATTAATCAAGCTCGTTGGGGGAGTGTCATCCTTAAATAAACTAAAGTACATGTGTAAACAAAAGAGAAGAGGGATGATCTACCTTGCTGGTAGAGATAACGTCCTTCATGGGAGCCGCTCTTTGGAGGTCTGTTTGGCAAGGGGGTTAGAGTACCCGCTACCAGTCGTTGACAACAACAAACACCTCTCAAAACTTTACTTTTATTCTTTTTTATATGATTTCAAAACTGAAAAAGCTCTAGAACATGATTTAATCCCTGCTTCCCTCTGCGAAGGGCCTGTCTTTTACTTTATGTTGAGTCAGTAAACCTATTTCCCTCCATCTCAAGCAAGCATTTGAGTTGTTGTGATCAAACTACTATATTGTGATTTGCTTCATCATGCCTTTACTCTTTCTTGTTTAGTACAAGTTTTACCTGAATGAATATAGCCTTGAAAGTCATCAATGATTAATATGATTGAGTATGCAAGTTTACCATAAGTTTTAATATGAGAGCGCTGCTCAATAGATAAGTATAATCTGTTAACTGTTCTCCGACCAAGAACAAAGTTTGCCATCACCAATTATGATTTCTTATGCACCTTTATTTGTGATTACCTTATACTTGTTTCAAGTTGAGTTATATGAGGAAGTTGTTTACTATAATGTCTTGTGTGAATGAATATGATGCTTCTTGTCCGTATTTTATTTATCGACTCTTCACTCCATAAACATGTGGTCCTGTTTACCGAGTTCGGTTCGCTTGGGGACAAGCGAAGTCTAAGCTTGGGGGGAGTTGATACGTCCAATTTGCATCACTATTTTATATCATAATTTGCTGTTATTCATTGATATATTTCATATTGGGACACAATACTTATGTTATTTCATCTATTTTGCATGTTTCATGATTATTTGAAGATCGAGCACCGGAGCCAGGATTCTGCTGGAAAAAGCACCGTCAGGATGCAATATTTCGGAAGATCAACTGTGGAAGGAAGTTTTACAGAAAATCCTATTTTTCCAGATGACGGAGGAAGCCAGAAGGGGGAGCCGACTGGACCCGGGGTGGGCCCACACCATGGGGTGGCGCGGCCCATGGCCCGGCCGCGCCACCATGTGGTGTGGAGCCCCCTCGGCCCCTTTCGCCTCCTTTTCTTCGCGAAACCCTTCGTCCCGAAGACCTAAGCCGAGAGGAATCCTCACGAAGGGTTACGGCCGCCTCTGCGGGGCGGAGAACACCAGAGAGAAAAGAGCTCTCCGGCGGGCAGGAATCCGCCGGGGAAATTCCCTCCCGGAGGGGGAAATCGACGCCATCGTCATCGCCATCGAGCTGGACATCATCTCCATCACCATCATCATCATCTCCACCATCATCACCGCCATCTCCACCGCTGGACATCGTCACCGCTGTAGCAATTTGGGTTTGATCTTGATTGTTTGATAGGGGAAACTCTCCCGATACCGATTTCTACTTGTTGTTGATGCTATTGAGTGAAACCATTGAACCAAGGTTTATGTTCAGATTGTTATTCATCATCATATCACCTCCGATCATGTTCCATATGATGTCTCGTGAGTAGTTCGTTTAGTTCTTGAGGACATGGGTGAAGTCTAAATGCTAGTAGTGAATTATGGTTGAGTAATATTCAATGTTATGATATTTAAGTTGTGGTGTTATTCTTCTAGTGGTGTCGTGTGAACGTCGACTACACGACACTTCACCATTTATGGGCCTAGGGGAATGCATCTTGTACTCGTTTGCCAATTGCGGGGTTGCCGGAGTGACGAAACCTAAACCCCCGTTGGTATATCGATGCAGGAGGGATCGCGGGATCTCGAGTTTAAGGCTCGTGGTTAGATTTATCTTAATTACTTTCTTGTAGTTGCGGATGCTTGCAAGGGGTATAATCACAAGTATGTATTAGTCCTAGGAAGGGCGGTACATTAGCATAGGTTCACCCACACAACACTTATCAAAACAATGAAGATTAATCAGCTGTATGTAGCGAAAGCACTAGACTAAAATCCCGTGTGTCCTCGAGAACGTTTGGTCATTATAAGTAAACAAACCGGCTTGTCCTTTGTGCTAAAAAGTATTGGGCCACTCGCTGCAATTATTTCTCTCGCATTTTACTTACTTGTACTTTATTCATCTGTTACATCAAAACCCCCTGAATACCTGTCTGTGAGCATTTACAGTGAATCCTTCATCGAAACTGCTTGTCAACACCTTCTGCTCCTCGTTGGGATCGACATTCTTACTTATCGAAGATACTGCGATACACCCCCTATACTTGTGGGTCATCATTGATCACCACTTTTGGGTTTTAATTATAAAATATAGCACAAGGTTAATCTTAGGTTCATAATTGAAACCTAAGATATAGTTTGTGAGCAATTTCTAAGGTTCTAATGAGATTCACCTAATGGCAATTGGTTTGAATCTCATCTATGGCCTGGTTTGTATTATGATCACCATAGTGATACATAAACTAGGGTTGAGGTTTAATTCTAGGTTGTGAGATGAGATGACACCATATTGCATGTGCTAGGGTTAATCTCCCCTAACCATGATAAGGTGGTGGCTTAATTAACATTTTATGTTCTCCTTTAGTTATTAAGATATTGAGAATTTAGTTTTATCTTCTACCACAAACTTCTATTAGTATCCTCAATTCTTCATTAAAGTAACTATATTGGTTCTAGTTCTTTTTATAGTTAACTTTGGTCATATGGATTAATGGTTTCTCACCATATAAAGTATGGAGTTTTACTTTAAGGTTTTCTTAGGTCCTTTATTTGAGGAATAAGTGGAATATAGATGTGATAGGGCTCTACTTATGATCACCAAGTGATTCACAAGTTAAGGTTGGGATATAAACCTAGGGTTGCTTACCAGTTACCTCCCTATGATTTCATGTGATGAATGGTATCTACTGATCCTATTAGGGTTTAACTTATCCTCACATACCTCAAGAGCATGATCATGGTTTAAGCATGATCAACTTGTTCTAAATATCTTTACCTCAAGTTCTTAGGGTTTATGATCATTACTCAATTTATAATTATCAAGGTTTGGCTTGCTAAGGTATCTCTGATGAATTTGGTTTCTCACTCCCAAGATCAAGTGTTGTCTTGATCAACTAAATATAGACTTTCTTTTATAGTTTCTTGAATGGGCATGGTTATGGTTGTCTCAATTATCTTGAGTATAACACCATAGGTTGAGCTCTCTCATTTAAGAATAGTTATTCTAGGGTTTATGGTGTACTCCTAATATCTCCTTAGGTATCTAGGCTAAGGTTCCATTTGTCTAGCTTAATTGGGTTAGTCCCTTCCTCACCTTATCAATCCATGGATATAATCTTATTCCATGTGATACTAGGTTGTCTCACCACTCCAAGGTGAAATAGTTTACAACCTAATACTTTAATTCAAGGGTTGTCCTTTATTCTTAAATAGGTAAGACTAGGATTAATATGATTGGTCTCTCTTATTTGGGAAGGTTTTTAATACTAACCTAAGATTAGGCTCCATAGAGGTTGATGTGATCATCAATATCTATGTTTAACATAAATGATTTCTCTCTCTAGGGAATGTCTTGAATAACATCATAAGGTTTCTCTTAAGGATGATGATTTGAATACATGGATGCATATCCAAGATTTAGCTCAAGGTTTATGATGGCTTCTCTAACACATAGTACAAAACTCTCACCTCTCTGAGTTTGATGTATAATAATATGGAATAGAGAAGAATACATATTCCTAGGGTTGATCTCCTTGTCATGTTTTCATGAATGAAGTAAAATGAATACCAAGAGGTTCATGGTAGGATCATGGATTTGTTTAAGATATGGAAAAGATAAGTGGAGAATGGTTTGTCCATTTATTGTTACTTGATTTCCAAATAGATGTATGTTCATATGTTATGGCAAGGAATTCCATGTTATGATCTTTAATAAGATATAGTAGTTGTTCCTTGATTCATAAGTTCTTGTGTTGATTTTAATTCCATTTGATCTAACCCCTTAGATCAAGTTATCTCTACCCAAAACAAGGTTTTAGCAAAGTCACCTTGAGGTTTATAGCGCTTGACTTGATGAGCTACTTCAATTCCACCAAGGTCAAGTGAAACTTCGATATCTTGTGATCTGTTTTACTTTAAAGCGCGAAAATTCCCCAGATTTTCTATGCATGAATGCAATGCACACATCTGTTTCCTCTATTTTTGTAACCCCAATACCTGGGATATTACACATGGCCCGTGACGTCCAGGAGGTTTCTTCTCCATAGAGCAGTCATGCAAAAAATCAGCCCAAGCTACCAAACGGACCCCAAATGTTCAGGTCATTTTTCTCAAATGCATGTAGGAAATTATTAGTTAAAATTCTTTCTCGAAATGTGATATGCCCTTATATATATTTAACGAAAATAGAGGGAGTAGTTATATATTCTATTATCTGGAGCTGGGGCATGCTAAGAGCTGATATGTAATTAAGATCTGATACTGTAACACAAAAAAAAAGAACATCAAGAAAAACAATGTAGTGACTGATTCGACTATACTAAACTATATGTTGTACATACATGTGTGGACTTTATTAGATATGCATCGTGAGAAGATAAAATTTGTCTCTATTTGTTCCTCTTTTTTTTTAAAGCCGGCCTTGCACACATTGTATACCCTTTCTCATATAGTGTGATACGTATGCTAAATGTAATAAATATGATTTTATGCCTACAAATCCTTTAGATAGTGGAAGAAAAGAAGGTATGCTCTGGACAACGATAAAGTCTGCACCTTTTGACAAGGAGAATGATTTGATACACCTGTTATGCGCTCTTACATCATGTGTAATAAAGATCCATCTCTTGCTGGAGTACGGTCAGTAGCGGAGGAAGCAATTATTTTTAGGTATGGCTAGCTCAAGTAGATGTACACAGCAACATTGAATTTAAAGTTTTTGTGAGTGCCAACCCATATGTAGGGTGAAGTTGGGAAAATTTTAGGTGTGGCGGAGGCCAAACCATGCCAGATTGCTGCCTCCACCACTGAGTACGGTGTTATTGTTGGCAGAAGGAAGGTTTCCCAGTGAACAGTTGTTGTATAGTATTTTCTCAGATGATTAAGTAGTTCACTTTCAGCATGTTCATCTGATGTAACTGGGATTTTCCAAAATATATATTTTATTTCAGTTGCACACGCCAATCAACCGTTATATAAGAGAACTTCTGTCTAATTGGTTTACTACTGTTTCGTACTCATAATTAAATAGTTGAGTTTAATTATTTATAAAATTACTATTAGCATATAGTGGAATTTAGTTGTTAATTAATTTACCTATTATTGGTTGACTGATGAAAAAAAATAAACAAAAAAACAAGCTCGTGCATCGCACGGGTTTACGACTAGTTGTTATAAAACGGAGTTAGCAGTTTTAATGAATGAGTACTTATTTATGTGTTGATAATATATTAAACTCCTCGCTAAACGTAGGATTAGTATGGGAGGGGGATCTCGTGAAGATGGTGCATGCGTGCTACCGATGTTGTCACGATCAACAAATTGGTAGTGAGGAAGCTAGCAAGCGAGCAAAGGCAGCGTTGCTAGTCAAGTCCGGCTACTAGTATTTGGGAAGTTGCACCTCTTGTTCCTCCATCATGTCATGAGTTCGGGAACCACTAGCGTAGCACGATCGACGATGTAAGACGTTGAGAGTGATCAGCCGGTGGTGAAAAAGAAGTCCAAGCTAGCGAAATGATACGGCCGGTGCTTTCATCTCGTCTCCAATCTCTGTGCTTAAGGATGAAGAAGTGGGATAAGTGGGATATGTGCGGTATAGGTGGCGTTGATTTTACGTGGGCGGATATTCGGCCCACGTAACTCTTTCAGCAACCGATGACTCAACGGCCCAGGCCCAAAATAATGTGGAATCGCCCATCACATGATCAGATAGACCACTGGATCTCTATTCTCTACAGCTGGATTCATCTATACTCGTACAGAACATCGCCCGCCGTGTTAGATTGATTCATCGCATTCAACCATTTACCGCCGCCGCAAGGGCTATCTAGCGTCGAATTCTCCTACATGTCGTCGAGTGTTAGTCACCGTGCCGGCCGGCCATTATCAACCGCCAACCGACCGCGATGCTTCGTCCACAGAGTCTCAAGCTGCTAAACATGTCTAGACTGAACGTATGTCGTAAGATGGTGCTATTAGATCTATTCTTATATTGAAACTTCTGCTATAGATTGGTACGAAATATTAGCTAGTCAGAAACTTTTCGCTCTAACTCAAATCGCACAAGGTAAAATCTGATATGGATTAGCTAGTAATCCATTTATTTATTTTTATAAATTCTGCTATGCTCATGAAGAGGAAATAGGTACCTACTAGTGCTTCAAGTTAGTTCATTGAGCCTTCTACCACCGAAAGGTGGACATGAAATGCAACCTGCGAGACGTAATCACTCCGATCTCAATACACTTGATATCCAAAACATCGAATAAATATAATAAACAGGGTAAAAATTCCCACAGTAAGGCAGAACAAAAATGGCATATGATATACTATCATGATATTCTAGTCTTTTGTGCTAATTCTCCCCCTCTCCCTATACTTAAATCCTGGCTCCGCCCTTGCTTATTAGTAAATTCATATTTGATTATCTTATTTGTTCCACTTTGACATCATATATCTGTGTCCTTACCACTATAGGGATCGACTTATATGTTGAGGGTTCCAAGCCATCAGCAACGACCGTTTTCGTGCAATATATATACCCCTCGTGTTCCATCCATATACTTTCTTGCTTGCGAAGGTACGTAGTTCGTCTGCCGGCATACGTGCGTGTACTGCATGGATATATCTAATTGGACCATAGGAATGCAACAATTAATATCGGGCGACCCAGTTGCTGATGATAGAAGATGGATGAAGTCCAGCCCAGAAACAGGAGCCGAATCTCAATCGACCTTGCAGGTAGTTGGATCCGTGAAAGCCCATGAAGTATCCGGATCCAATACGCGTATAAGGAAAGGTGGATCTTTGACGTGCACGACAATGTAATATTCCGTAGTTAGGTATCTTGTATTCCGGTTAGGACTCTCCGTGTAAACTCTAGATTCAGGCGTCTTTATAAACCGGATCCTGGGAGTCCTAGAGGGACAACCACAACTCATTGTAACAACACGAAAGCGTCAAGATAATTCCAGACAAGCAGCAGTAGGCCCTATCATTGTGCAGGTGTTCCGAAGCTGGGTAACTCGCGTACCACCGTTCCGAAGACTCTCCGTCCGATGGCCCCTACTTCTTCTCTCCTTCATGAGGATCCCTCCTCTGGAGTACCGTCGAATAGGCAACGACAATGCTCAACCCGTGGGTAAGAGTAAAGCTTCTTGACTGACTCACCTACAAAATAAATCTCAAGAAATATGACATGATATGGCAATTCTGATAGTAAAACCGCTTGTCTTTCCACTCGTGACAAAATGATCGTTCCTAAAATGTGTGGACATAGTTCAAAAAGGGAAACATAAAGGAAGTAGGGATAAAATAAACCTGTAGATTGTTGATTTAGTATTTACATTGAACATGGAGTCAAATAAATCCAGTAACCATTTGTTAATTGGAGAGAAAAATGCAACTTGATGTGTGGCTGACACCCTACCAAATAATGATACAAAATACTTTAATATAAGAAACATTTATATTTAAATTTAGACACTATTATTAATGCCAAGTCGGGCCTGCTCGCCTTGTCCCACCGAGCTTCATCTGCAATTTTCAGAGCAACTGAATTTATGTCGAGCAGCAAATAACTGCAAGTTTGCAAGTCAACTTCCTAGCAGAGGTAAATCATTGAGAACTGGAAACTTTCAGTTCCATTGATATTTTTGTTTGCAAGCACGTAACCCACCCATTCATAATTACAGCCTGGCATACCATCAGACATGTTGCAGCTGTTGTCAAAGGAGGTAAGACAATAGCTCCAAATCTATAAATCCCACGGACATCGTCGAGTGATAGGCCACGGCTGTCACCTGTCAGTGATCTGGTAACTTGCAAATTTTCTAGGTCCTAAGAGCAAGTTTAATAGTAGAGCTAACTGTTGGCTATAAGCCAAGTGTCATGTCATCTATACTCATCTTAGAGCCAACATGTATAATAGTGAGCTATAAAATTGTACTACTTTATAAGTGCATGACCCATTATTCACTCTCACATAGTGCCTAGGAGCATGTGCTAGAGTTGGCTCTTGCATAAGAGCTCACTCCTCTTCTCTCTCCTCTCATCTCTCCTCCAACTAAACAACAATATATTATTTTAATCCTTATAGCCAGCTGACTAGAACTTATTGTACTTGCTCTAATAAAACAATCGGGTAGAATTGGAAGAAGAGGGTGAAACAAACCTGCATAAAATGGTCCCTCTTGAGCAGCGAGCGGGCAGCCCTTAAGCTCCAAGAACGAGTTGATAAGGCCGTGCAACTTGTGGATGCGGGCGGAACATCTTGAAGATGAAGTGGCTGCCATCCAGATCCTGGGCCAGTCTCCATTTATGTCAGTCTTAGCGCGAGGCCAAGGAGTCACCGGCTTCAAACTCGTCGCCGGTGATGGAGATGGTTGGTTGGCCAGCAGCGCTCGAAGACACGGAGCTGGGCCACAACGATGGTGGAGGAGTTTTCCGATGGTACTAGTGTTAGCGGTGGCGGCGCCCGCGTGGTGGGAGGGAGCAGAGGAGGTGCATGATCCAGAAAGTTAGAGCAGAGAGAGAATGTCTGTACTTGGCGGCAACCTCTATGTCCATTGTTCGTTGGAGAGAAATAAATCAGGATAAGTGCGGTAGAAAACTAATACTCCACTTTAGGCGCCCCGTTAGTTGCGAGAGAGGAAAATAAAAAAACGGGGCGACGGGTGAGGAGGATGGAATCCAACAAGAATGGCATTTTCTATGTAAATAGTCTAAAGTGTGACATCGCGGGAAGTGTGACATTACATGTTTCACTTTAATAGTAAAGATAGTCTAAAGTGTGATATCGCGTGAAGTGTGACATTACATGTTTCACTTCTTTAATAGTAAAGATAATCTAAAGTGTGATATCGCGGGAAGATTGCCCCCTTTCAAAATAAAAAAGATTGCTTGGATTTATTTTCTTCCCTACTCTCAAGAAAGAAGATCCAAGGAATACTGGGCCAATATACATCTGGTCCAACAGAAAGCCCGATTCATTTTGACAGTTTAGGCCCAGCAGGTACTGGAGGGTGGATCCGATCCCGAACACAACCGCCTTTCCCCAACCGAACTCGTATCTACAGTATTCTCCGCAGATAAAATTCGCACGAGTCCTGAGACCTGACCTAGACCAGATCGCGAGAAGCAAATTCCCCACAGCCTTCCACCACCACCACCACCACCACCACCAGACGCCGCAGCCATGGATTCCGCCGAAACCCTAGCCCGCTCCCCATCCCGGGAGCCCTCCTCCGACCCGCCCCGCGACGCCTCCTCCGAGCCCCACCACAACGGCTCCGCCACCGGCGCCCCCGAGGCCGACTCGTCCTCGCGCCGCCGCCGCCGCAGCCGATGGGAGCAGTCCAACGACGACTCGGGCGCCAACTCCGGCGGCGAGGGCGGCGCGGGCCGCAAGCGCAAGTCGCGGTGGGCCGAGGAGGAGCCCCGCCCCACCATCGCGCTCCCGGATTTCATGAAGGACTTCGCCGCCGAGATGGATCCCGAGGTGCACAACCTCAACTCGCGCCTCCTCGAGATCTCGCGCCTGCTGCAGTCGGGCCTGCCCCTCGACGACCGCCCCGAGGGCGCGCGCTCGCCCTCCCCCGAGCCCATCTACGACAACCTCGGCATCCGCATCAACACCCGCGAGTACCGCGCCAGGGAGCGCCTCAACCGCGAGCGCCAGGAGATCATCTCCCAGCTCATCCGCCGCAACCCCGCCTTCAAGCCCCCCGCCGATTACCGCCCGCCCAAGCTCCACAAGAAGCTCTACATCCCCATGAAGGAGTACCCGGGCTACAACTTCATTGGCCTCATCATCGGCCCCCGTGGCAACACGCAGAAGCGGATGGAGAAGGAGACGGGGGCCAAGATTGTAATCCGGGGGAAGGGCAGCGTCAAGGAGGGTAAGCTGCTGCAGAAGAGGGACCTCAAGCCAGATCCCAGTGAGAACGAGGACCTTCATGTGCTTGTTGAGGCCGACACTGCCGAGGCCTTGGAGGCAGCTGCGGGCATGGTGGAGAAGCTGCTTACCCCCGTGGATGAAGTGCTCAATGAGCACAAGCGGCAGCAGCTGCGGGAGCTTGCAGCGCTCAACGGGACGATTAGGGATGATGAGTTCTGCAGGACCTGCGGCGAGCCGGGTCACCGGCAGTATGCCTGCCCTAATAGGTCATCAACGTTTAAGAGCGAGGTGCAGTGTAAGATCTGTGGTGATGGTGGACACCCCACAATTGATTGTCCAGTCAAGGGCACATCCGGGAAAAAGATGGACGATGAGTACCAGAACTTCCTTGCTGAGCTTGGAGGGAGTGCACCTGAGTCGATGAATAAGTCTGGTGGTCCGATGCTGGCTATAACAGGTGGTGGTGGTGGTGGCGGCAGCGGCAGTGGCAGTACCTCGCCATGGACTCCAGGTGGTGGTGCAGCAACACCAGGAGCAAATGGGATCAAGAAGGATTATGACGAGACCAATCTTTATATTGGGTACTTGCCGCCTATGTTTGATGATTCAGGGCTCATCAGTCTGTTCTCTCAATTTGGAGAGATTGTCATGGCAAAGGTTATCAAGGATCGTAACACGGGGCAGAGCAAAGGATATGGATTTGTGAAATATGCAGATGTCTCCCAGGCTAATGCTGCAATTGCTGCGATGAGTGGTTACCATCTTGAGGGAAGAACTATCGCGGTTAGAGTTGCAGGCAAGCCACCACAGCCGGCTGCTCCCCCTGGCCCACCAATGTACCACTCCGCAGATCCTTCTGCTGGTGGTTACAACTCGCAGCCCTACATGGGAGGACATCCACCACCACCTCCTCAAGGTAACTATGCTCCAGCACCTTGGGGGCAACCACCACCTTATGCTTCCTACCCTCCACCGCCACCGCCAGGCATGTACAACCCTGCACCAGGCCAGACTGCTCCACCTCCATATGGTATGCAGTACCCACCACCACCAGCTCCGGTACCTCCACCAGGCACTACTGCATCAGCTGATGGAGCGCAGAACTACCCTCCGGGTGTAACGCCACCAAGTTCTGGTGCACCTACTCAGCCTGTACCAGCTCCAGGATATGGAACCTCTGGTGCACAAAACATGCCACATATGTACCCTCCACCACCTTATAGTTACGCCCCATATTATCAATCTGTGCCCCCGCCTCCGCCACCACCAGCTAGTGTTGATCCGTCGCAAAGCATTGCAACAGCACCTTGGGCCACCCACAATGCACCGCCTCCGCCACCACCAGCTAGTGTTGATCCGTCACAAAGCATTGCAACAGCACCTTGGGCCACCCACAATGCACCGCCTCCACCACCACCGGTTGATTCCTCGCAGAGCAATTCAAGTGCACCTTGGGCCAATCACAATGCACCGCCGCCACCACCTCCTCTGTCATCTTCCATTGAACCACCCCCTGCTCCCTATGGTGCTGATGCAGAGTATGAAAAATTTATGTCAGAAATGAAATGATATGAGTGAAGCTGGTGCATTCTTTCAACACTGGGAAAGGTAACTTGTCATTTTTCTTGTCATTGTTACCATTAATCACAAACAGTTGCAATTAGGGTCTATAAGGAAGATAATACCATGGAATAAATCAAGTATATTTAATGATGAAACTCATGTGTTGATTATTTCTCCTCAAGTTACTATACTATTCTGAACTTGACAGCAGATGCTCTCAATCAAGGAGTGCTTGCCTTTGAAAAGCACGTACTGTTTGTATATCTGTTGTTTATTGTTAGTGCTACTGCCTTGGTTGTAGCCAATTCTTCAGTAAGCTGTTAAACTCCAAGACCACTTAACTGTGATTGTCATCAAAATTCCCATGTGATTTAACATGGATTTCTTATACACTGACAGAAAAACTTTGGTCTACTAACCAGTTGCATGCAGTTTTTGGGTTAAGTAGTTTTTGCATATCAAAATTTTTCATACCAAGTGCCAGTTTCTTAATTTCCCAGTTCTTTACAACAGAAAATGCTGTTTTCATGTATTTGTTAGGTCTTCATGCAAAACTGGCTTTGCTTAGATTACTTTTACCTGTGATGTATACTTGTGACTTGCCCAGGCCATATATTTTATTCGAGACTTGTTTCTAGAGATCATTTGTGTATATATTTTTTCATAATAGATTGACTAATATGTTTGATTTTGTTTCAACTCTTTTGGCAGGCTTAAGGTTTCTTGGAGCTAATGCGAACATGATTTATTTGTTGTTGGAAGTTTGGGACTCATATCTTTAACCTTGCTGTGCTGTTATGACCATTGCAGAGGAGGATGATGAGGACGTTTAGCATTACCGGCTTATTGGGCAGCATAATATCTACTTTATCACCATTTCTCAGAACTATTTGAAGGAATCCTTTACTAATACTTTTGTTTCGATGTTATTCTTGTCATTACTTGAGATTTGGTATTTGATGTCACTTTAATGCTCTGTTGGTTGTGATATTATTTTTATTATTCTCACCTGTATCATTGATGTTTTTTTTTTTGTCTCGCCTCAATTTGGTAAGCGCTGGTGGTCTCTTCGTTTGGATACTGCTGCCCCTCTTGGTGGTTGGTAATAGTAATGTGTGAAATGTATGTTTGGCTCCTGTTGAATCTGTCAAGCTCAACTTACGTCTTTGCCTAAGTTGTTTGGCAGTTTGTTCGTGACAGCTTGGCACAGGCAGCTAGAGTTAGTACCTTGATTAACAGGTATCGTTGGGCAGACAGCTAGAGTGAGTACTTGATTAACAGGTATTGTTGGGCTGCCGTGAATTTTTCCACCGGGTGTCCGGGTGATGTTACTAATTTTCGATATGGTTTCCTCTTCCGATTTTCTTCTACTAACAAACAGTAACAACTTCCTCCCTTTTCGTAGTCGATGTATACTGTGATTGAAGCATATCTCCCATGCTGGAAGCTACTTGGTGCAGAACTTCTGATGCACTATCTCATTTTGCTAATGTTCATCCTAACATGTTAATGAATATTTCTTTGCCACTGAACTAGGACATGCTGGCTGCAGATCAAGTCACTAATGGAGGATATGCTCAAGATGCATACTGACATTTTTATGTTGTGAGCTCGTTTGGATGTTTGGAATCCAACTAAGCTGAGATCGCTAATAGGTTTAGCTGCACGGAGGTAGGAGTAGCTTGCGGAAGAACTTCATATAGTTGATCTGTCATTACCTTAGGAATCCTTGGCAGAAAATACACCTGTCTCGCTTTGCAGCCATAGATTTTAGGTTCCGTCTCCCTTTCCTTTACTTTTCTGTTTTTAAAAAAGATTTTGTTTTGAATATGAGATGACATATATGCTTGAAGAATCTCGATGAAACATTTATTTTCCTAACTTTACCTTCCTATTTTTTATTATTGTAAAAGTGTTTACATTCATCAAACTACTTTATGGATGGTTTAACATTGCATATTATTACATCCACACATTAAAATGCAAAAGTAGATACAACTTTTTTGTATTTACATGAACAATATATTCTGGAATTTGATTGTTGGCTATATTGATACAATTTACCACCTCCATTGTGTGTTTGTTTATGTTTATTATTGCATATGTCTGCTTCAGTCTAATGTTGAGAACGTAACTTAATTGGCGCTAGCTACCAGGTGTTCGGTATCTGCATTTGGAAGTTCGTTATGCAGACTTATGGGACTACATATTTGGGTGTATTGGAATTCACTAATTGCTGATCTTTGATCTTGGACACTTTTTGCTTAAAAGATCAACACTAAAAACTATTTGAGTGTGGTTTTACCATCTAATTTGCACACAATGTTTTGGAAGTTTGGAATTGGAAGGTGCATTCAATGTTCAATAATAGGAAAATGCTTTTAAATGTCCAGGGGATCGTATTGCCTCATCGTCCGCCTCGCTGGCAAGCAGACATGGTTTTGCCAGCAGACATGGCACAACGGTAATTGGGGCCACCCACTTCTCGTCGTATGGTTTCTCCATTAGTTTTTCCCTCTTTGTTCTATGATCTCTCTCCAATGTCCCAACAAATTCCTGTGATTCGCTGCCCATGGTGCTCGCCCTACTCCGACAAGTGCTCCGAGATCCGAGGAATAGCTCGCCGCATCTCGTTCTTTGCCGCGCGCTACAACTCGAGCCCTAGCTTGCTGCCCTGCAAACTCGACGATGAGGAGGGAGACGACTCCTCGTGTGTCGTCCCGACTCGCTCCTCAACCTGTTCGTCATCCTCGTCGGAGGCCCTACGTGCGGCCGATGGGGAGGGTGCGGGGTGGGGGGCAAGGGACCACTTCGAAGGGAGAGGCGTGTACGGATTGCTGCAAGCTATGTGCCACCCCTTGAGGTTTTATAAACAATGGCGTCACATGCTTCCAACAGTGGGCAGAGGTGCTGCTGGCGGCGGTCGTTGTTGCTCATGGCAGCGGGCCAAGTTGCTACCACCGACGGTAGGAATTGTTGTTGGCGGGCGGTGTTACTACCATCGGCGGTCGGAGTTGCTGCTGACGGCGGGCGGTGTTGCTATCATCGTCGATCGGAGTTGCTGCTGGTGGCGGACCGTCGACGACCGGAGTTGCTGCAATCATACTTCGTCAATGTTACCATAGGTGGGAAGATGTGCCATTAATGAAAGACACGGGTGTTACCATTGAAGGCGACGGTGCTACCATAGAAGAGGGGAGATGCTACAAAAGGAGAACAGAGGTGCTCCCATAAGCGAGCGGAGATGCTACAAAAGGAGGGCGTCGATGCTACCATTGGTGCCGGTGTTTGGTGCTTGCCGGAGTTGGGATGCTGCAAGGAGGAGGTCTTGCCGGAGTTAGGGTTGGACGTGCTACCAACGGTCGATGGGTTTGCTACCAGGGAGTTGACATCGTCGACGAGGTTGTCAGCGCAAACGTGTGCTGCCGGCGAAACTGTCGACGTGGGCGTTGCTGCTCTGCGGTCGTAGTGCTGTCACCAAGCCAGTACAAACGAACTCATCAGTTTCAGCTCGGACCTGTGGTCCGTACGCATGCATATACATACGTAGTATTTATTTGTGGGCATGCACCCTGTGAAGTATCAATGATAAATCATGATGCCAATTGCCAAGTGCTAAACTATAGAGTGCTACTCTGAAACAAGTAGCTATATGAGCACATGCAAGGTTGCGTGGTGGTGCATTCTACCAAATCGCCTATGATAAAACAACGTAATTTGCAACGTGGAATATCTAAAAGCCATGTACTTAGGGACGTGCAGGGGACGGATACTAAGATACTCCATGACTCCAAGCAGATACATAAATTCTGCTACGCCATACTGGCACAACATGTTAAAACAAACTCCGGAAAAGAGGACTTGTGTATTTATCCCGAAACAACAATAATACCTCAATATTTTTCAGTAGTCTTGAAATCGTGCAAAACAGAATTCGTAATCTGCGAATATAGATACACAGTTAATGGAGAATAATAGACTCAACTTTTACATGACAATATGAACAAAAAGGATCTCTTCGAGCTATAAATGATCAGCTTCAGTAACATAAGTACATCCTAGTTCAGAGACTGTTGTTGGCTTGATGGTAAATTCACCTGAACCATTTCTTCATATGTGAACCGCTACTTATTGCTAGTAACATGAGTATTAGAAAACTTATTGCTTCCTGTTACTTAAGTCCTCTCCTAGAACAACCAAAAGAGCAAAGGAGATAATATTAGTATTTATGCTCCAAACACAATCAAGATATAACAAGCAGGTTCATCACCTGAATAAACCGTAACCTTGGGTTAACAAAACGGTAGTCATCATAAACACTACCCTTTCTGCAGATTCATTCTCCTAACTTAGTGTGATAACAAATTCACTCCCAAACAATATAGGAAAGACAGAAAACAGAGGAATGTAAGGTGTTACTAACTTCAATATTTACAACAATATGAAACCATTTGAGAAATGTAAAATCTCTCTAGGTGTCGTTAACTTCAAAATAGATGTAAACAGACACAAAGAACACAACTATCATATCCTGCAATGGAGAATAAGCCCAATAGAGGAAGTGGAAGATGGCACAACAATAGATTCTTCTTCCTATGACCTGTGTAATGCAATCTGTATTATATTAAATCAGGTATGCAAATCCTGTCTAAAATAAGTGTCGCAACTTTGTCTACATACAAATGTATCTTGTAGATACACCCATATTTAGAAAAATGTGCGACTCTTATTGTGAAACGGTGGGAGTATAAATTAAACTGTTTTCATTTTATTTGAAAGATAGAGTTCCGGTTTACATTGTGATCATGAGAAAACAAAAACATCAGTGGACATCCTAGGTTGTTGGCCACACATCCTGTAGGCCCTTGGCTCCAGCCATTGCCCACAGTGTCGCTTCCTCGTTGATCTTGGCAAGCAAGCTCTGGAGTATAAATTAAACTTAAGCATCGCACAACTTAGTAGGAACAATTTGGTGCAGAACTAATAGAGAAGGTAAAAGGAACTTAACACTGTATATTGTACTTGCATGAGCAAATGGTTGCAGATAAAATATACGCCATGGTGGAATTCCACTCGAAAATCATTGCACCGGACTGCAATACTATTGACCATGTATTAATTAGCTACTCCTACAAATTTCCGAAGCTCATTGAAGAAGAAAAGATCTGAACCTTCTATTTGTTAAAAAAAATGCGACTTGGGGGGTAAGAAGCCCTCCAAGCAATTCAATAGATGATAATTGGTGTGTATATTGTACTTGCATGAGCAAATGGTTGCAGATAAAATATACGCCATGGTGGAATTCCACTCGAAAATCATTGCACCGGACTGCAATACTATTGACCATGTATTAATTAGCTACTCCTACAAATTTCCGAAGCTCATTGAAGAAGAAAAGATCTGAACCTTCTATTTGTTAAAAAAAATGCGACTTGGGGGGTAAGAAGCCCTCCAAGCAATTCAATAGATGATAATTGGTGTGTACAGCGAGAGAGCGGGCGCTAGCACTCGAACTCGGGATCTCGCGGGTCACTGCAGGTATCAGCACCCGGCAACCATCCGGGCTATGCCTCGGTTCACAAAAAAGGAGACCTATAGGCTCTAGCACCCAAGGCATATTTTTATAGAAGGAGGGAGCTGCGAGAAACAACCGCGGGCTTGTATTTGTTAGATTGATTTGAAAGCTCAGATAAGATATATACCACACAATATATGGAGAGAGCAATTCGTGCGACATGGTAACTCACCTTCGAGACCTACTAATTCCCTGGGAACTCCTACATGTATTGTAGCTTTGGCTGGGAAATCACGGTCTTCAGGTTAGCCTATCAAAAATGGCCTTCAGGTGGTTCAGTAGAAAATGGCTAATGGAGAGGTCAATTGGTACATCAAAATGAACACCCGCGTTCGATCCAAACAGAACAGAGCACACATGTATGGATACAAATCCGAATTTGTGGATGATGTAGTTCAAAAAGTGTAAGCAAGTGCTACCTGTGGAGTTGTGCCGTAGTTAATTTACAATACGGAATAAGAACTCACCTTTGTTTGTGGTGCCCCGAACACAAGTATACAGTGCAGAAGGGCATAACCATATTTCTACTAAAAAGCAGTCCTGTGTGCGTGGATTGGGTACTAATTGCAGCATGATTCAGTAATCAAAGTAGCTACTTGTAGATCCGAAAATGGTGAATGGAACCTGGGTACGCGCGCACCCGTTTACGAAAAGTTCAAAAAAATACTATGTAAAAGTTTCCAAAAAATGTGAAGTAAATTTTTGCATGTAGATATTATGTTGGTACTTACTCATGTGTGTTTTCACGGAAAAATACCATTGTGTGTGACCTACACAAAAATGACAAAATGCAAATTCCTATTCCTGTGAATAGTACAAATTCCTGTTCACTATTCTCATTTGGACATTTTGTCATTTTTATACAGGCCACACACAATGGTATTTTTTCGTGAAAACTCACACGAGTAAGTATCAACATAATATGTACATGCAAAATTTTACTTCACATTTTTTGGAAACTTTTAAATAGCATTTTTTTGAACTTTTCGTAAACGGGTGCGCGCGTACCCAGGTTCCAATCCTCCGGGTACTCACGATGATATAGGATCGCATTGGTTAGACCCATTCCATCAAGATGTGTGGCCTTTGCAGAGCGGCTGCGGCAGATTTTGCATCTCCTGCGTGGGGAAACTGTCTCGCTGTTGCTTGCGGCTGCGGCCGTCCGTGTTTTTTGTGCGCGGTAGCAAGCGGGCATCGAGGTTTGGGCACGGAGACACAGATCGTGGGCGGCTGGTGTGCGGGCGTGGAGGCGCAGGGCGCGACGCTGTGGCGTGGGCGTGGGGTGCACAGGGCGGCGACCCGCTCGTGGGTGGAGATCGCGGACGGTGAAGAAGCACAACCTCGCACAAAGAACGCTTGCTGCGAGGAAAGCGAGATTAGCGGAGTAAGTTGTCTTGGAGATCGGGTGGAGATCCAGAAGCGATGCCGCCACGTTTGACGGAGAAGTGGTGGGGAGAATGGAAAGATCGCGTCCGTACGATGTGATTGGATGTACGGTGTAGATGTAATTTTCCTACGGCACTTCGTGCCTTTATAAGTAGTAGAGATAGAGATGTTACATACGCAGAGAAAAAATGTTACATTCGAGATTATTTTTTATCATTTTTGTATTTACTTGCACCATAATTTCACGACTGACAGACTATAGGAAACGAACAAATATTACATACTCTGAAAAATTGATACATACAAACAGTTTTTGTACCACGATCGACACAAGAATCGCTCACTTAAGTGGATGGGATGGCACATGAGGCGGTTGATGAATCCCCTTTTTACAACCGGTTGTAGCCTAGCGCTGGTCATAGAAACTAGATTTAAATGTGCGCCTTGGCGCACGATCCCGTGAAACTCATGCTAATGTTCATTTCATATAACAGTTGTGATAAATGTAGCAGCCAATATGAAATTACATTTCTTAGGTATTACCTCAAGTAAGAGACAGAAGGGACTACATCTCATACTCCCTCCAGTCCAAAAAAAAAAATACATGTCTACATACCTCCCCATCTACATAAAGTTTAGCAGATTTTTTAAAACAAAATTAGTACTATTCTTACTATGTAATTGAAAGTAACTGAAAGTAGTAAATTTTATTCTTACTATGTAAGCTGGAACATTTTTGAATCTCCTGGATCTAAGACTACAGAAGACAAACAAAGAAGTCAAGAGACAGAAGGGACGGAAGGGACTCATGGTAAATAACTGAAAATAGTCTGAGATAGAAGGGAGCACATCAAACTCTCTAGAGCTGCGAGAATAACTCCTAACACTATTGTCTGAGATAGAAGGGAGCAGTATGCAAGACTGCAGGCAATGTGAGAAGCTCGAACTGAATACCGCCTCTCCAATTTTGGGTCAATGATTTGGAGACGCCGCCTCTTGTAGCTCAACTTGGCGCGAACCCACTCAGCCAGGCTGTGCTACCTGCCGGGCCATGACTTGTCGATGGATTTTCTCCGAAAGACCACACCAAAGTTGTAGATGTCACTTCTAGCGAGTCAAGTGACCTACCAACAAGGTGAGGAATGTGTAAACACAAGCATGGTATCTCGTCGAGTCCGATGGCAGAGAGGGGCCTGGAGCTAGTTGGCGTTCTAGAGGATGACGTCTCCCGCCATGTTGCCGCAAGAGCAGACGACAGCGTCGGAGCACAGCGGAGTCCGTCAGAGCGTGGCGGAGGAACCTGTCAGAGTGGAAGCAGAGCCTGCGGAAAATAAAAAGAATTAGGTACTATGCTAAAATATGTTTCTGTGATAATTTATAGGAGAACCGAGGATTAGCATAGAAGCATGAATGAGTTGGAGAACAGCCTGCATAAATGTGATCATAAGTTCAGAACCAGTCTACCATCTCCTAGAAGCAGAACAAAAGGCATACGGGTAGACATGTTGCAAGTTTTTCAACACACAGAAATGCTGTCTGAAATTGTCACTCCTACCTGTAAGTTCATTGTAAATCTTCCAACACAACAATAATGCTGTCTGAAATTAAAAAAAGACCTCATACAAAAGAGGAAGATACCCGGGGTACTTAGACATGCACCGTTTTTTTGTTTTGGTCTAAACAAAAGACCCTCTATAGATTTGTTGACGAAACAAAAGGCGCAGCATAGATTCAGAAGTTGTGTAATTCTCTAACAGTTCAAACGTTCAGGTCCTGTAGCATTTGTCAGAATCATATGTCTATGAATTTCAAAAGATAATTAAGATTACCAAATATTTCTATGAATACAAATTGATCAAAATAGGTGTTTCCATCGAAACCACATGCCCAACGAAAGTAAAAATATAGATGATCTTATGCATCTTAAGTATAGCTACCTCAAGTCTACATTTACAGGCATCGTTGTTAACTTGTTTTCGTTGTTACACAAAATAAATTTAATTACCACCTGGAATTATACAGCGGTAAAAATCCAAAGCCGTAATCAAGAAAAATAACACAGCTACAACTTGACTTATACATATAGTAGCTGTCTTAAACCTCCATCCATCCAGGTAAAGGGGATCTGGGTGAGCCCACTTAAAATTTATCGGTAAGGCATATATATATATATATATATAATGTTAGAAATCCTCCCAGGCACAAAAGAAATATAAAGGAGAACTTCGGGACAAGGCTATTGCTCGCAGAAAAGGTGTCTTTATTATAAATTCGAGGGTGCAAATATTGTTACTAAAGTATTTGCCTTAGCATAATATATGTGAATACCCGAATACGAACTGCACAAAATAATTTTTCACGGAGACTGCAAGGTGTTGCTAATATGTACAAATGCATCTTGCATATGTCATTTTGTTTTGTTTTACGACTCGTTAGTGACTTGTACATATAGTAGCTGTCTTAAACCTCCATCTATCCAGGTAAAGGGGATCTGGGTGAGCCCACTTAAAATTTACTCGGTAAGGCATATATATATAATATTAGAAATCCTCCCTGGGACAAAAGAAATATAAAGGAGAACTTCGAGACAAGGCTATTGCTTGCAAAAGAGGTGTCTTTATTATAAATTCGAGGGTGCAAATATTGTTACTAAAGTATTTGCCTTAGCATGTACGTAATATATGTGAATACCCGAATACGAACTGCACAAAATAATTTTTCACGGAGACTCGCAGTGCTGCTAATATGTACTTATGCATCTTGCATACGTCATTTTGTTTTGTTTTACAACTCGGTAGTTACCTATATTTGATGTACGCCTGAGGAATGGCGCAGCTGAAGCATGGTGGGTTAATAGCTGGAAAGGGAAATTCTCCACCACAACTCAAGCAGGGTTAATAGATGGAAAAGAGAAATGATATGCTCTATCAGCATGGCTTTTATAAGCTATGAGGGTCCCAAAGTTGTTTTCGAAATGGAGGATGTGATGGGCCCAATAGCGTCATCCTCGCGTTTAACCGGACAAGAATGATCGATGAAAGTGATACATCAGTTTGGAGAAGCTACATACCTACAAAGTGTTTTCCTGGTGGAGAGGCAAGCGTGTTTCTTCGGCGTGTTCATCAGGACCATCCTGACACATAAACCTGGAACAAACCGAAATTAGTCTAACATTATTATTGTAAACCTACTTGAAAAAATTACATGGTTCAGTCGATACAGAGTATTCATCTTAAAGAACATCCTATGGGCAAACAGATCTGAAAACAATAGAGTTGCTAGCAAAGAGTTAACAAAATGCTTGTTCCCTTCTACCTCCTCTCTGGTTTGTAATCAAAATTCATGGAGAACACAAGCAGTATAAAATCTCAAGAGCTAGTTTCTCTTGTCTCTGTCTTGGGAGCAAACACACGCTTATAGCTTCATGTAAGCAAGTGGTGCATCAATACTAAACACTTGTAGCTAACCCACATGGAAGTAAATACAATCGCTTAGGAAACATAATCTCACAAACATGGAGAATATATCAGAGGAATATGATGAACAATTAAAAGGGCCTATGATTATGAGAATTACCTTTCACTAATCCGTACACATCATAATTTCTTCATTATTCTTCAAGGTATTGCAACTATTGATTCTTGAAGGGAAACGAACTAATCCTCTATTTCCATGGGCAAACGTAAGTCAGACTTTATTTATTTTTACTTAGGCTCTATCATCAGGTTGGCTCCACCCCTGCAATGTAGCATTTTACATTGATCGTCAAACCGATCAGCTACGGATTTAACCACCATAACATAGGATGACGTGAAAGATAAATGAGGCATCGAGCTGGGTGCTCCCAAACATATTAAGAAACTAAAGAACAAAAGTCTCATCTCAGGAGCTACGCCAAAGAATTAGTAGCTTTGCAATATACCAAAATTGACAGAGAATGAAAGAACAAAGCAACACGGACACCATATCACATTTTTGTAGTGATGTAAGATGCATCTAAGAAAAAGAAGAGGTTAACATGCTTAATTGTGCTTACTTTCTATGAAATTAAACTGCATCTTCCAACTAAAAGCAGTAGAAAGCACAACAAAATATAATTAGAACAAATGTGTGCTGATACAAGCAAAAGAAGCATGCCCAGATCTTGATTTTGAAGAATATATTTAGTTCTTTCATAACTTGCCAAGCATATGGAGCTAAATAAACAAGCACACTCCAAATTACCACAGTTGAAATGCACACAACATAAAGAGAAAACTTTCATGCAGGCATAACAACCTAAATGCTCTGAAATCTAAAGCATCTAGGATAGTTGCATTGGCAAATTTCGTGATATCGAAAACAATACACATTCGAGATTCATCTTAATAAACAACTGGTGGTACATCCTATGATGTGGAATCAAAGATGAAACACTTCCATTGCTAATAACAGTGGTCTTGCTCTTCTCGCAGGATATATTAATTAAGAAATTATCAAGCTGGGGCTAATTCAAATGACATACTAATTCACTAATTAACGAGTGGTCGTAGAGAAACGCTAATTATCAAGCTGGGTTTCCAAGCTAATCTAAACCACCATGAGCATCTAGGATAGTTTCTTGCTAACCTGCTATATACCAATTCATCGGGCACAACGACACACTCATTGGCAGCAAGTGCGGTCCCATTGGCTGGTCTTACAAACATAGCTTATGGACACACGAGTAATCTGGGCCACCATTAGTAAGTAGGATGCATTTGCTAGACGAAAAGAATTGTCGACAAATTTTAATCCTGACCCTGCGCAACCACAGTGAGGGAAGGATTTCAGGTAATCAAACCAATAATACAAGCACGAAAGATTAAACACTAGTGCTGCCAAGCGATGCAGAAATAGCTGAAACAGAGCATACTCACCAAGAACGTAACCGGACAACAGACGAACGGGAGCAGCCACAGCGAACCAACACGACAATCCCAACAAGGCGCCAAACATGCAAAGACAGAACACAGAGGCAACATAAACACGTCAGCGGGCAAGGCGAAAGGCAAAGAAATCATGGAACAGGCATCCACAAGGAAAGGAACCCCGCAAATAAAAAGACCATAAAACAATTCTCGACCCTTCTATTTGATTGTATGCGGACAACACCTCCTTCTACCATTCATTCCGATCCTTGCATAGATGGATAGATCTCTACAAAAAGTTTCTAATTATAAAAGGTGGAATAGAGAAAGTGAAGTAACCGGCATGTTGGTTGTGTCCATATTTTCCTTCACTTCAAAAATCTGCAACAAACTTCACATATGTGTCACCAGAAATTGTGATGTGCAATAGGAAAGTCACCTGAAATAAATGCGATAACAAGCAATGCCGGTTAGATTTTGCTAGAAAGAACATATATTTAGCTCACTTTACTTTCAGAAAACTGTAACCAACTATATATGGCATAGAAAAAAGCATAAAAGTGCATGTTGCTTGCATCCATATTTTCCTTCAGTTCCCATAAATTTCAGAAAATTTCAAATGTGCATCAGCAGACAGAGTGATATACAATAGATAAATCACCTGAAATAAAGGTAGAACAAGCAGTTAGATATTGAAAAAAAAATCGTTACATTGATTCACAGGATCGAAATCCATTGTTGAACTGCATCACCACACAAGTAATCAAATAGGCGGATAGCTAGGCAAGCACGCATGCATAGTACCAAGCACACGAAGTCGCACACAACAAGCAACTATAAGGAGAGCATGGGTTGTTATTTGGGAAGGTACCTTGTTAGGCAATGGTAATGGTCACGGCGACAAAGTGACTCCAGGTAGTGGCGACACATCATAAGCCCCCAACACTGCACCTCCTTTTGCAGATCGCGATCCCCCTCCTCCATCGAGCGGCGGCGAAGATTTTGCCGCAGATCCTCTTGCCTGGTCAAGCAATGGGGAAACTGTGAATCTACCAAATTCATTAGCGAGAGAAAATTAAGAAACAACTTATGGACACATCAGTTACATATCCGAATCCATGAGTGCATTGTGACCGAACTGTTGCATCATAAAGAAATCTCACAAAGTAACATCACCTAAACAAAAACGCCTCATGGCTGGGCTAAGATGCCTTCCGCGTTGGTCTCCCATGGCCTTGTTTGCCAATTTACTTCAAGAAGCGGGTGTAGAACAAATGAAAGAAGAACAGAAATTAACATGGGTCATTCAATCTAGAGATCACGGATGGAGAAATCTAGGACGATGTTACATGAACCTATCTAGCTGCAACAGCGGCCTCACACCGCCGCATCACCTCGGTCCGCATCTTCCCCGCTTGCTCCCCATGCCGAGCTCTACCCGGATGCCGCAAACCTCGGGGATGGAAACAACAGGACAACAAATGAGCTGAGCCAAGGAGGTCAAACCGAAAGGCTAAAATGCAGCCGTAAGAGCATCCGAAATTGAAGCAAGGGAAAGAGAAAGCGAGAGATAAAGCAATACCCGAACGTACAACTACGATTGTCTAGGCACGCGGTGCCTATATGATTGTTAGCTGAACATGTTAAGGTAGCTCTTGAGCATGTGTACTATCGCGCCACTTCAATCATCGTGTTCAAGTAGTAGTCTGACAGGTAGCTCCAGAACGTGGTTGCCTGAAAATCACAAACCAAATCGATCGCCACGCGCACGCATTAGTAATTTATCGCATCCATGCAGTCACAGTATATATTTGTGTAGTAATGCAACCAAGAAAAGAAAAAGGCAAAGGCGGAGCATAAACCTGAACTGGAGAACGATGCTCAATTAGCTTCTCCTTCCAAGTCTGAAATCAACACGACATGTAAGCCAAGCTTGCTCAATCTATCACTGATAGAGTCACCAAGCTACATATTCTGCAATCAACAGAATCGTAAGATATGGCATGCTATAGGCATCAGACTGGCATACTATAGGCATCAGACTAAACTGAACTGAATTGGAAAAAAAAAACTACCTATCATCATAGGGCTGTGTTCTGGGATCGGCAATCGTGATTGTACCTTGTAGTGAAATTCTAATATGTGGTATAAATTAAACAAAGGTAGTTAAAAATACATTTTAGTCTTTAGTTCCTTGCAATGATGTAGTCCTATCTAAACATATAGTTGTAGCCTATTTGGGAAAGCGGTGTTAAATAAACTGAAAAGTAAGAAAGAAATATTTCATGCGGTTTAGGAGCATAAAGAGAAAACAATGCCACATACAGGCAAGGTTTCCTCACATTCCAGAATGCTGCTGTAAGTTGTTAAAAAGCAATGGAGGGGAGCTGAATGAATTAGAGCCAGTGGATGACTAAAAAGTAGAGGTGTAGCAAAATAGTAGTTGTGGTGTAATAGAAATAAAAGTACACAAAACTAATGCAGAATTGAGCATATTCATATGTAAACCTGGAAAATTTAACAGAATAACTGAAGCAGCACAAAGTTAAGAGTTTTGCCAAAATCTAGAGCTCATCTAAATATGCAGTTTGATTAGGTGGATCGAAATCCTTAAAATAAGTAAAATGCATGACAGTTTAGTGGACCATACTCTAAAACAGAGTATATTTTTATTGTAATGGCAACATGCTTTTATCATCTGTATAAAATTGTAGGTACTTGTAGAATGATATTGGAGTAATATGCTTGACTTGTATACGGTATGCAAACCTTGAGCATATTATACCACCAGAAGTCATTAGAGTACAAATTAGGGTATCAAATACTTGACGAAACTGCAGGACATGCATAAGAGCAGTGAGACCGCCATGGATTAAGGATAAATATAATGTATGAAGCATGAATACCAAAAAAATAAGATTCAAAAAGATGATTGTAACTAAAATGAGAAGAATCAGAACTCATTCCATGTTTCTATTAAAATTGCATTTTTTCATGGTTTCGGTACCTCCTACCGCCACTTTCAAGAACAGTCCAAGCAATCATCTCTTCACAGTCCTTTAAGAAGTCTCCATCGTAAGGTAGAAATCAAAAAAGGGAGATATGTGAGCCTATCTATGAACAAAAAGAACCTAAAAATCCCACAATATTGTATCAGTAATGTTCTCTTATCTTTTTAACATGCAAGATATTGCATTCTGTAGAGCATGACTACAAAAAAATAACCACGGTGGATGGTCTTATATTCAAAGTTCACTAAAAATGTGATATGTTTGCTTGCTTATGTATGTGTGCTTTGTTCCAGGGTTTTGAAAAATGTTGCTGAATGTTTTTGCAATAAAACAAATGAGCCAAATAAGGCTTACGTCTATACTCTCCATAATTCTGAAGATGATTGGAAATATTTCTGCATAGAAGAATTAGATATAGTCTTCCACAAAAAAAGATGAAACATGATAATGCAAAGGTAAAGAACTGTATTTCTCAATAAATTATTCAAAGAAGACGTATCTGGACAACCATCTATATTAAGGCATATATTGTAGTGTAAGGATGAGTGTAACCAATTGACGATCAACAATATATATGGTCTTCTCAACTGACCTTTAGAGAACATATTGTTCACATCAAGAAAAGGTCGCAATGTAAACTACGAAGTAAAAAAATCGATAATAGGGAAATAGTAGTAGAACAATAGGGTAAACCAACACCAATAAGGTTCAACAGCGATAGATAAAATACCTCATTGACATAGAAGATGAGGTTTTCCGCTCGAACCACTAACATGGAGACAAGATTGCACTCTGCGCCCCTCATCGATCTTGGGCACCTTCCTCTTTTTCCATCATCTCTAGTTTCCTTCCGTGACTGAGCTGCAGTAAGAAGGGTGTCAGCAAAGAGAAGATATAGATACAAGTAGGTGATCTGTACATATTCAGAGTACTCAGCTGACCAGATATTCTATTCATCTAAATTGTAGGAACAGTCTACAGGCTACAGGTAGAGTGAAGAAGCCACGGTGGACTTCATCTTCTTCTCTTGCTCCCGCATTCTCTTGCTATTGCCTCCCCATAGCTGCGCCAGAATGTCCCGCGAGCTCAAATTAAGTGTAGACCTCTGTTTCCTTGAATATCTACCAGTAGAGAGAGAGATACCTAGATGCTTTATGGGCACAAGGATGACCAGAACGACGACGCCCACCAACTACACAAATGGCCGAGGAGGGCAGACAACTGCTTTGCTTGTTGGCATCCTCCCTGAGCCAACTTCATATTCTTCCTTTAGAATACACCTGCACAAAAAAAAACCAGAGGATAAACTAAAATAAGCAACCAAAAATAGAACTTATACTAAATTCTTACAAGTGACTAATTAGACTTGATGATATACATAATTTGTAGGCACATGGATTTGACTCAGTTAAGTTCCTGCAGATCAAGACACGCACTCCATT
This sequence comes from Lolium rigidum, assembly GCF_022539505.1. Classification (NCBI taxonomy): domain Eukaryota; kingdom Viridiplantae; phylum Streptophyta; class Magnoliopsida; order Poales; family Poaceae; genus Lolium; species Lolium rigidum. The sequence continues at coordinate 157,403,075 of NC_061514.1, forward strand.
ATAAATGAGTAAAATCAAACACTTTCCTAGGCACTTCCAAACAAAGTGAAGACACATAAATCACCACCTTCCGTTCAGCCTTTGTCCTTAGACATAAATCACCACCTTTTTAGATTTTCTTTGTTGCTCTAACTGTGAGTAGCACATGTGTGATGCAGTTACAAACCTAAAGTAAGACAACACGGAATTTTTTGGCACTTGAAGTTCCTAAATCTCTTGAATATCCAGGAAGTTGAGTCAGCCGAATCATTACGATAATCCAATTAATTCACTACATAGACTCATCTTACCCTCTCGTAGGATTTTTGTCAAACACCTTGTAGACATAAACAAAATGGAAACTGGGCAAACAAAAATAAGAATCTGTGGGGATTTGAGTGGGAGAGGGAGAGGGAGAAAGAGGAGTGTGCTACAGACCTGTAGGTTGGACGTATTCTTGGAGGCAGGCCTAGGCGGCGGGATGCTCCACCGCGACGATGTGGTTCCTCTTCCACTGCTGCACGAGATTAAGTGAGGCGGGATTGGGGGAGGAGAGGAAATCGAGGAGGGAGAGGCGGTGGAGAGAGGAGAACTCAAGAAACCCTAGCTTCATGGCGAAACCCTAGCCACCATGGTCTCCTTCCACCTTGAGCTCCTGCGCTGCCTCCCCATTCTCCATCGATCTCGGCGTCGTCCTGCCGCCGCAGCCTCCAGCCGGCGGAGCCGCAACCGGTTGGGTGGAGAAGGCGGGGCGGCCGGCCAAGGAAGGGGCTGGGAGGAGGAGGCTCGGGGAGAAGCAGGGAAAGGGGATTGGGGAAGAAATGAGAGGATGTGGATTGGGGGAACCTTCGCTCGTTGGTTGTCTCATGCGCTAGTCGCGCGTAACCCAACCAAAACTTACCCATGTGAATGACGAGTGGACCCGGACAAACGTGGGCCCCGAGCGCAGCTACAGGTGGGTAGACCATGGCCTTTGCATGGCTTAATCTAGGGGGCAACCAACCAGCACGCTCGCTCGGAACCAACATCCAACGAATCAGATTGACCAGGCTAGAAGATCCGACGGTCCAGAAGCTGAAATCGCTGTGAGAGCCCCATGGGGGTGCAACAATCATACCTTTAGATTTAAATGTGCGCCTTGGCGCACGATCCCGTGAAACTCATGCTAATGTTCATTTCATATAACAGTTGTGATAAATGTAGCAGCCAATATGAAATTACATTTCTTAGGTATTACCTCAAGTAAGAGACAGAAGGGACTACATCTCATACTCCCTCCAGTCCAAAAAAAAAATACATGTCTACATACCTCCCCATCTACATAAAGTTTAGCAGATTTTTTAAAACAAAATTAGTACTATTCTTACTATGTAATTGAAAGTAACTGAAAGTAGTAAATTTTATTCTTACTATGTAAGCTGGAACATTTTTGAATCTCCTGGATCTAAGACTACAGAAGACAAACAAAGAAGTCAAGAGACGTAAGGGACGGAAGGGACTCATGGTAAATAACTGAAAATAGTCCGAGATAGAAGGGAGCACATCAAACTCTCTAGAGCTGCGAGAATAACTCCTAACACTATTGTCCGAGATAGAAGGGAGCAGTATGCAAGACTGCAGGCAATGTGAGAAGCTCGAACTGAATACCGCCTCTCCAATTTTGGGTCAATGATTTGGAGACGCCGCCTCTTGTAGCTCAACTTGGCGCGAACCCACTCAGCCAGGCTGTGCTACCTGCTGGGCCATGACTTGTCGATGGATTTTCTCCGAAAGACCACACCAAAGTTGTAGATGTCACTTCTAGCAGTCAAGTGACCTACCAACAAGGTGAGGAATGTGTAAACACAAGCATGGTATCTGTCAGAGTCCGATGGCAGAGAGGGGCCTGGAGCTAGTTGGCGTTCTAGAGGATGACGTCTCCCGCCATGTTGCCGCAAGAGCAGACGACAGCGTCGGAGCACAGCGGAGTCCGTCAGAGCGTGGCGGAGGAACCTGTCAGAGTGGAAGCAGAGCCCGCGGAAAATAAAAAGAATTAGGTACTATGCTAAAATATGTTTCTGTGATAATTTATAGGAGAACCGAGGATTAGCATAGAAGCATGAATGAGTTGGAGAACAGCCTGCATAAATGTGATCATAAGTTCAGAACCAGTCTACCATCTCCTAGAAGCAGAACAAAAGGCATACGGGTAGACATGTTGCAAGTTTTTCAACACACAGAAATGCTGTCTGAAATTGTCACTCCTACCTGTAAGTTCATTGTAAATCTTCCAACACAACAATAATGCTGTCTGAAATTAAAAAAAGACCTCATACAAAAGAGGAAGATACCCAGGGGTACTTAGACATGCACCGTTTTTTGTTTTGGTCTAAACAAAAGACCCTCTATAGATTTGTTGACGAAACAAAAGGCGCAGCATAGATTCAGAAGTTGTGTAATTCTCTAACAGTTCAAACGTTCAGGTCCTGTAGCATTTGTCAGAATCATATGTCTATGAATTTCAAAAGATAATTAAGATTACCAAATATTTCTATGAATACAAATTGATCAAAATAGGTGTTTCCATCGAAACCACATGCCCAACGAAAGTAAAAATATAGATGATCTTATGCATCTTAAGTATAGCTACCTCAAGTCTGCATTTACAGGCATCGTTGTTAACTTGTTTTCGTTGTTACACAAAATAAATTTAATTACCACCTGGAATTATACAGCGGTAAAAATCCAAAGCCGTAATCAAGAAAAATAACACAGCTACAACTTGACTTATACATATAGTAGCTGTCTTAAACCTCCATCCATCCAGGTAAAGGGGATCTGGGTGAGCCCACTTAAAATTTACTGGTAAGGCATATATATATATATATATATAATGTTAGAAATCCTCCCAGGCACAAAAGAAATATAAAGGAGAACTTCGGGACAAGGCTATTGCTCGCAGAAAAGGTGTCTTTATTATAAATTCGAGGGTGCAAATATTGTTACTAAAGTATTTGCCTTAGCATAATATATGTGAATACCCGAATACGAACTGCACAAAATAATTTTTCACGGAGACTGCAGTGTTGCTAATATGTACAAATGCATCTTGCATATGTCATTTTGTTTTGTTTTACGACTCGTTAGTGACTTGTACATATAGTAGCTGTCTTAAACCTCCATCTATCCAGGTAAAGGGGATCTGGGTGAGCCCACTTAAAATTTACTGGTAAGGCATATATATATAATATTAGAAATCCTCCCTGGGACAAAAGAAATATAAAGGAGAACTTCGAGACAAGGCTATTGCTTGCAAAAGAGGTGTCTTTATTATAAATTCGAGGGTGCAAATATTGTTACTAAAGTATTTGCCTTAGCATGTACGTAATATATGTGAATACCCGAATACGAACTGCACAAAATAATTTTTCACGGAGACTGCAGTGCTGCTAATATGTACTTATGCATCTTGCATACGTCATTTTGTTTTGTTTTACAACTCGGTAGTTACCTATATTTGATGTACGCCTGAGGAATGGCGCAGCTGAAGCATGGTGGGTTAATAGCTGGAAAAGGGAAATTCTCCACCACAACTCAAGCAGGGTTAATAGATGGAAAAGAGAAATGATATGCTCTATCAGCATGGCTTTTATAAGCTATGAGGGTCCCAAAGTTGTTTTCGAAATGGAGGATGTGATGGGCCCAATAGCGTCATCCTCGCGTTTAACCGGACAAGAATGATCGATGAAAGTGATACATCAGTTTGGAGAAGCTACATACCTACAAAGTGTTTTCCTGGTGGAGAGGCAAGCGTGTTTCTTCGGCGTGTTCATCAGGACCATCCTGACACATAAACCTGGAACAAACCGAAATTAGTCTAACATTATTATTGTAAACCTACTTGAAAAAATTACATGGTTCAGTCGATACAGAGTATTCATCTTAAAGAACATCCTATGGGCAAACAGATCTGAAAACAATAGAGTTGCTAGCAAAGAGTTAACAAAATGCTTGTTCCCTTCTACCTCCTATCTGGTTTGTAATCAAAATTCATGGAGAACACAAGCAGTATAAAATCTCAAGAGCTAGTTTCTCTTGTCTCTGTCTTGGGAGCAAACACACAGTTATAGCTTCATGTAAGCAAGTGGTGCATCAATACTAAACACTTGTAGCTAACCCACATGGAAGTAAATACAACTGCTTAGGAAACATAATCTCACAAACATGGAGAATATATCAGAGGAATATGATGAACAATTAAAAGGGCCTATGATTATGAGAATTACCTTTCACTAATCCGTACACATCATAATTTCTTCATTATTCTTCAAGGTATTGCAACTATTGATTCTTGAAGGGAAACGAACTAATCCTCTATTTCCATGGGCAAACGTAAGTCGGACTTTATTTATTTTTACTTAGGCTCTATCATCAGGTTGGCTCCACCCCCGCAATGTAGCATTTTACATTGACTGTCAAACCGATCAGCTACAGATTTAACCACCATAACATAGGATGACGTGAAAGATAAATGAGGCATCGAGCTGGGTGCTCCCAAACATATTAAGAAACTAAAGAACAAAAGTCTCATCTCGGGAGCTACGCCAAAGAATTAGTAGCTTTGCAATATACCAAAATTGACAGAGAATGAAAGAACAAAGCAACACGGACACCATATCACATTTTTGTAGTGATGTAAGATGCATCTAAGAAAAAGAAGAGGTTAACATGCTTAATTTTGCTTACTTTCTATGAAATTAAACTGCATCTTCCAACTAAAAGCAGTAGAAAGCACAACAAAATATAATTAGAACAAATGTGTGCTTGATACAAGCAAAAGAAGCATGCCCGGATCTTGATTTTGAAGAATATATTTAGTTCTTTCATAACTTGCCAAGTATATGCAGCTAAATAAACAAGCACACTCCAAATTACCACAGTTGAAATGCACACAACAGAAAGAGAAAACTTTCATGCCGGCATAACAACCTAAATGCTCTGAAATCTAAAGCATCTAGGATAGTTGCATTGGCAAATTTCGTGATATCGAAAACAATACACATTCGAGATTCATCTTAATAAACAACTGGTGGTACATCCTATGATGTGGAATCAAAGATGAAACACTTCCATTGCTAATAACAGGTGGTCTTGCTCTTCTCGCAGGATATATTAATTAAGAAATTATCAAGTCTGGGGCTAATTCAAATGACATACTAATTCACTAATTAACGAGTGGTCGTAGAGAAACGCTAATTATCAAGCTGGGTTTCCAAGCTAATCTAAACCACCATGAGCATCTAGGATAGTTTCTTGCTAACCTGCTATATACCAATTCATCGGGCACAACGACACACTCATTGGCAGCAGGTGCGGTCCCATTGGCTGGTCTTACAAACATAGCTTATGGACACACGAGTAATCTGGGCCACCATTAGTAAGTAGGATGCATTTGCTAGACGAAAAGAATTGTCGACAAATTTTAATCCTGACCCTGCGCAACCACAGTGAGGGAAGGATTTCAGGTAATCAAACCAATAATACAAGCACGAAAGATTAAACACTAGTGCTGCCAAGCGATGCAGAAATAGCTGAAACAGAGCATACTCACCAAGAACGTAACCGGACAACGGACGAACGGGAGCAGCCACAGCGAACCAACACGACAATCCCAACAAGGCGCCAAACATGCAAAGACGAGAACACGGAGGCAACATAAACACGTCGGCGGGCAAGGCGAAAGGCAAAGAAATCATGGAACGAGGCATCCACAAGGAAAGGAACCCCGCAAATAAAAAGACCATAAAACAATTCTCGACCCTTCTATTTGATTGTATGCGGACAACACCTCCTTCTACCATTCATTCTGATCCTTGCATAGATGGATAGATCTCTACAAAAAGTTTCTAATTATAAAAGGTGGAATAGAGAAAGTGAAGTAACCGGCATGTTGGTTGTGTCCATATTTTCCTTCACTTCAAAAATCTGCAACAAACTTCACATATGTGTCACCAGAAATTGTGATGTGCAATAGGAAAGTCACCTGAAATAAATGCGATAACAGCAATGCCAGTTAGATTTTGCTAGAAAGAACATATATTTAGCTCACTTTACTTTCAGAAAACTGTAACCAACTATATATGGCATAGAAAAAAGCATAAAAGTGCATGTTGCTTGCATCCATATTTTCCTTCAGTTCCCATAAATTTCAGAAAATTTCAAATGTGCATCAGCGGACAGAGTGATATACAATAGATAAATCACCTGAAATAAAGGTAGAACAAGCAGTTAGATATTGAAAAAAAAATCGTTACATTGATTCACAGGATCGAAATCCATTGTTGAACTGCATCACCACACAAGTAATCAAATAGGCAGATAGCTAGGCAAGCACGCATGCATAGTACCAAGCACACAGGTCGCACACAACAAGCAACTATAAGGAGAGCATGGGTTGTTATTTGGGAAGGTACCTTGTTAGGCAATGGTAATGGTCACGGCGACAAAGTGACTCCAGGTAGTGGCGACACATCATAAGCCCCCAACACTGCACCTCCTTTTGCAGATCGCGATCCCCCTCCTCCATCGAGCAGCGGCGAAGATTTTGCCGCAGTCCTCTTGCCTGGTCAAGCAATGGGGAAACTGTGAATCTACCAAATTCATTAGCAGAGAAAATTAAGAAACAACTTATGGACACATCAGTTACATATCCGAATCCATGAGTGCATTGTGACCGAACTGTTGCATCATAAAGAAATCTCACAAAGTAACATCACCTAAACAAAAACGCCTCATGGCTGGGCTAAGATGCCTTCCGCGTTGGTCTCCCATGGCCTTGTTTGCCAATTTACTTCAAGAAGCGGGTGTAGAACAAATGAAAGAAGAACAGAAATTAACATGGGTCATTCAATCTAGAGATCACGGATGGAGAAATCTAGGACGATGTTACATGAACCTATCTAGCCGCAACAGCGGCCTCACACCGCTGCATCACCTCAGTCCGCATCTTCCCTGCTTGCTCCCCATGCCGAGCTCTACCCGGATGCTGCAAACCTCGGGGATGGAAACAACAGGACAACAAATGAGCTGAGCCAAGGAGGTCAAACTGAAAGGCTAAAATGCAGCCGTAAGAGCATCTGAAATTGAAGCAAGGGAAAGAGAAAGCAGAGATAAAGCAATACCTGAACGTACAACTCTGATTGTCTAGGCACGCGGTGCCTATATGATTGTTAGCTGAACATGTTAAGGTAGCTCTTGAGCATGTGTACTATCGCGCCACTTCAATCATCGTGTTCAAGTAGTAGTCCGACGGTAGCTCCGAACGTGGTTGCTCGAAAATCACAAACCAAATCGATCGCCACGCGCACGCATTAGTAATTTATCGCATCCATGCAGATCACGGTATATATTTGTGTAGTAATGCAACCAAGAAAAGAAAAAGGCAAAGGCGGAGCATAAACCTGAACTGGAGAACGATGCTCAATTAGCTTCTCCTTCCAAGTCTGAAATCAACACGACATGTAAGCCAAGCTTGCTCAATCTATCACTGATAGAGTCACCAAGCTACATATTCTGCAATCAACAGAATCGTAAGATATGGCATGCTATAGGCATCGATCGGCATACTATAGGCATCAGACTAAACTGAACTGAATTGGAAAAAAAAAACTACCTATCATCATAGGGCTGTGTTCTGGGACTGGCAACTGTGATTGTACCTTGTAGTGAAATTCTAATATGTGGTATAAATTAAACAAAGGTAGTTAAAAATACATTTTAGTCTTTAGTTCCTTGCAATGATGTAGTCCTATCTAAACATATAGTTGTAGCCTATTTGGGAAAGCGGTGTTAAATAAACTGAAAAGTAAGAAAGAAATATTTCATGCGGTTTAGGAGCATAAAGAGAAAACAATGCCACATACGAGGCAAGGTTTCCTCACATTCCAGAATGCTGCTGTAAGTTGTTAAAAAGCAATGGAGGGGAGCTGAATGAATTAGAGCCAGTGGATGACTAAAAAGTAGAGGTGTAGCAAAATAGTAGTTGTGGTGTAATAGAAATAAAAGTACACAAAACTAATGCAGAATTGAGCATATTCATATGTAAACCTGGAAAATTTAACAGAATAACTGAAGCAGCACAAAGTTAAGAGTTTTGCCAAAATCTAGAGCTCATCTAAATATGCAGTTTGATTAGGTGGATCGAAATCCTTAAAATAAGTAAAATGCATGACAGTTTAGTGGACCATACTCTAAAACGAGTATATTTTTATTGTAATGGCAACATGCTTTTATCATCTCGTATAAAATTGTAGGTACTTGTAGAATGATATTGGAGTAATATGCTTGACTTGTATACGGTATGCAAACCTTGAGCATATTATACCACCAGAAGTCATTAGAGTACAAATTAGGGTATCAAATACTTGACGAAACTGCAGGACATGCATAAGAGCAGTGAGACCGCCATGGATTAAGGATAAATATAATGTATGAAGCATGAATACCAAAAAAATAAGATTCAAAAAGATGATTGTAACTAAAATGAGAAGAATCAGAACTCATTCCATGTTTCTATTAAAATTGCATTTTTTCATGGTTTCGGTACCTCCTACCGCCACTTTCAAGAACAGTCCAAGCAATCATCTCTTCACAGTCCTTTAAGAAGTCTCCATCGTAAGGTAGAAATCAAAAAAGGGAGATATGTGAGCCTATCTATGAACAAAAAGAACCTAAAAATCCCACAATATTGTATCGATAATGTTCTCTTATCTTTTTAACATGCAAGATATTGCATTCTGTAGAGCATGACTACAAAAAAATAACCACGGTGGATGGTCTTATATTCAAAGTTCACTAAAAATGTGATATGTTTGCTTGCTTATGTATGTGTGCTGTTCCAGGGTTTTGAAAAATGTTGCTGAATGTTTTTGCAATAAAACAAATGAGCCAAATAAGGCTTACGTCTATACTCTCCATAATTCTGAAGATGATTGGAAATATTTCTGCATAGAAGAATTAGATATAGTCTTCCACAAAAAAAGATGAAACATGATAATGCAAAGGTAAAGAACTGTATTTCTCAATAAATTATTCAAAGAAGACGTATCTCGGACAACCATCTATATTAAGGCATATATTGTAGTGTAAGGATGAGTGTAACCAATTGACGATCAACAATATATATGGTCTTCTCAACTGACCTTTAGAGAACATATTGTTCACATCAAGAAAAGGTCGCAATGTAAACTCTGAAGTAAAAAAAATCGATAATAGGGAAATAGTAGTAGAACAATAGGGTAAACCAACACCAATAAGGTTCAACAGCGATAGATAAAATACCTCATTGACATAGAAGATGAGGTTTTCCGCTCGAACCACTAACATGGAGACAAGATTGCACTCTGCGCCCCTCATCGATCTTGGGCACCTTCCTCTTTTTCCATCATCTCTAGTTTCCTTCCGTGACTGAGCTGCAGTAAGAAGGGTGTCAGCAAAGAGAAGATATAGATACAAGTAGGTGATCTGTACATATTCAGAGTACTCAGCTGACCAGATATTCTATTCATCTAAATTGTAGGAACAGTCTACAGGCTACAGGTAGAGTGAAGAAGCCACGGTGGACTTCATCTTCTTCTCTTGCTCCCGCATTCTCTTGCTATTGCCTCCCCATAGCTGCGCCAGAATGTCCCAGAGCTCAAATTAAGTGTAGACCTCTGTTTCCTTGAATATCTACCGAGTAGAGAGAGAGATACCTAGATGCTTTATGGGCACAAGGATGACCAGAACGACGACGCCCACCAACTACACAAATGGCCGAGGAGGGCAGACAACTGCTTTGCTTGTTGGCATCCTCCCTGAGCCAACTTCATATTCTTCCTTTAGAATACACCTGCACAAAAAAAAACCAGAGGATAAACTAAAATAAGCAACCAAAAATAGAACTTATACTAAATTCTTACAAGTGACTAATTAGACTTGATGATATACATAATTTGTAGGCACATGGATTTGACTCAGTTAAGTTCCTGCGAGATCAAGACACGCACTCCATTATAAATGAGTAAAATCAAACACTTTCCTAGGCACTTCCAAACAAAGTGAAGACACATAAATCACCACCTTCCGTTCAGCCTTTGTCCTTAGACATAAATCACCACCTTTTTAGATTTTCTTTGTTGCTCTAACTGTGAGTAGCACATGTGTGATGCAGTTACAAACCTAAAGTAAGACAACACGGAATTTTTTTGGCACTTGAAGTTCCTAAATCTCTTGAATATCCAGGAAGTTGAGTCAGCCGAATCATTACAGTAATCCAATTAATTCACTACATAGACTCATCTTACCCTCTGTAGGATTTTTGTCAAACACCTTGTAGACATAAACAAAATGGAAACTGGGCAAACAAAAATAAGAATCTGTGGGGATTTGAGTGGGAGAGGGAGAGGGAGAAAGAGGAGTGTGCTACAGACCTGTAGGTTGGACGTATTCTTGGAGGCAGGCCTAGGCGGCGGGATGCTCCACCGCGACGATGTGGTTCCTCTTCCACTGCTGCACGAGATTAAGTGAGGCGGGATTGGGGGAGGAGAGGAAATCGAGGAGGGAGAGGCGGTGGAGAGAGGAGAACTCAAGAAACCCTAGCTTCATGGCGAAACCCTAGCCACCATGGTCTCCTTCCACCTTGAGCTCCTGCGCTGCCTCCCCATTCTCCATCGATCTCGGCGTCGTCCTGCCGCCGCAGCCTCCAGCCGGCGGAGCCGCAACCGGTTGGGTGGAGAAGGCAGGGCGGCCGGCCAAGGAAGGGGCTGGGAGGAGGAGGCTCGGGGGAGAAGCAGGGAAAGGGGATTGGGGAAGAAATGAGAGGATGTGGATTGGGGGAACCTCTGCCTGTTGGTTGTCTCATGCGCTAGTCGCGCGTAACCCAACCAAAACTTACCCATGTGAATGACGAGTGGACCCGGACAAACGTGGGCCCCGAGCGCAGCTACAGGTGGGTAGACCATGGCCTTTGCATGGCTTAATCTAGGGGGCAACCAACCAGCACGCTCGCTCAGAACCAACATCCAACGAATCAGATTGACCAGGCTAGAAGATCCGACGGTCCAGAAGCTGAAATCGCTGTGAGAGCCCCATGGGGGTGCAACAATCATACCTTTAGATTTAGGGAAACGATGATAGATAAGATGCGCCAACTTTTGCAAAAATATATGTTCAAAGCAGATCAACCTAGATCTGTGGCTGCTGAAGTTCCGAAAGTCATACCAGTTGAACTTTTCTTTTCATATGCCCCTCCTTAGCCGGACTTGAGTTAATTACTTCTGTAAAAACAAAACCCAAATAGGTAAAGGGAAAGTCAAAAGCCCGCTGACGAGCGACATAAGGGAAACGAAGAAAAATGTGAGCCAACTTTACAATGAAGAACTTATTCCATATATCTTTAAGGCAAAAAAGGTTGATTATAAAACGATTGATTTTAATAGTCAGCTGGTCAATACGTCATTGTGGCTTTCTCGACGTTCCTTGAACAATTTGCCAAAATTAAGTTCCTTCAACAGCTCATCTCCAGTCTGCTTTATATGGCGTCTGTAGCCTTTTCTCTTAAAAATCCTGATACCTATTCATGGAAAAGAAAGCCTGCTATGGCGAAGCCTGAGGTCGTGTCATGGCTGGCTCAAAACAGCAAGCTGACATTGTCGGAAGTTGCTTTACGCCATGGCGCCGCGGATCATCAGACCGCGAAATATCCTGCAAAACCAAAAGAGCGAATTGCGAAAGCGCCGTCTCAATCAGACCTCGCTGGCGACCAGTGGCGCCTTGATAAAAGCGCTGGAAATTATCACAGGAAGAGGACGCCGGCGCAAGTTGATCGGAGCGGTGGTTTATTTTCTCCTTTTCGTTTCGTCAAACTCCGGAGCTGGCACAGATCACTGCCTCTCCTCAGCTCCTCTGCTGGTTCTTGGGCACGCCCACTTGGACCATCCGTCGAACAATACGAGGGGACAACAACAATAAAAGATGGGAATTGCAGCCATGTGACCAAGACCAGGCACAGATGCCTACTTGACCCGGTCATTCCGATCGATCCCAGCCAACCTCTCACGACAGTGACGCGGACGTTCTGGTGGCATCACTAGAAGTCCAGTTGGCCCTAGTGCCACACGAGTCCTTCTACCATTCCGGCCGGGGTACCGCCCAGGTCGCCGGCTGTTCTCAGGAGTCGGCGAGGCACAATGAGCCACCCGCTGACCGGAGGGGAGCCCATATGTCGAGAGATCATCCCACTAACCACCGGCCATGGGCAAGCGTCGGCGATAAGGCAGGGTTAATTTCATTTGAGGCTTCATAGAACCGAACCGGTACAAGAGGCAAAAAGGAGAAAAGAGAGGTGATCCCGAGGTGGCTAGGGTTTCTGTCCCCTCCGCCAGCCCGCCATGGTGGACCCTAAGCTCGTGTTGATGGGAGGGTTTGCAATATTTGATTTAAGTTTTTTTTCATGTCTTCTTCGGGATGGTGAGGAGGCGGCAACATTTTGAAGTTAAAATAAGGTCATTTTCACCCTATTCTCGCTCCGGTGTTGCGTCTAGCACCGACGATGGACAAATGAAGTCGTATCTCATGTTTATGGTGGATCCGACATGTTTTCGTGTTCGTTGATGTGGTTTCAGATCAATCTTTTTTCGATTTATAATTATCATCATTGACGATAGTTTCCGGTTCTTTGGAGATGTAGCACGATAACTTCCTGTTTTCCTACTACAACAAACTATATTAGGTAAGCTTTGTCTGGTGATTGAGGGGCGAGAACGGCGGGGCAACTTCGGCTCGTGCTAGCGCCTGTAGTCCTAGCTAGGTGATCCAACAACCTAATTGTATTTTTTAAGTACATTTTGTTATTAATGACTATTGATAGAACGGTGAAACTTTTCTAGTATTTTTTCTTCGCAAATTCTATCTCCTAGTCGACTTCGTTTCTGTCCTACGTCGAGGTCGCGCGGCTGAGCCGTTGGATCAGATCGGACGGCTAGTCTCCGGATCGCGCGTCGTCCCGCGCGGGGCCACCACCTTTGTCGTAACGTCCGACCGCTGGGTGCGTGTAGTAATTTCCAGGCGTTTCAAATTTCGGGGCTCGTGCAATCCATTTCGCCCAAATCTCCCGGAGCTCCGCCCGCACCGACGGCCAAATCGCCGCCGCTCCCCCGCGATTCTCGCCGTAGGTTTTGTAGGAGAGTAGAAGATCCTGGCCGGGGTGGATGTACACCATGTCGGCTGGCGGTTGATTCGTCGTCGGAGCTCCATTTTCGTCCGCTCGGCGGGGGAGGGTTGGCTTCATCGCGCGCCGGTCACATCCCTGCATTGCTCGTCGACGGGTGAGGTCTGGTTTGTGCGGGCTCCTCTCTCGACACCGCATCTGTGTATTTGCTATCTGTGGTTACATCCTTCGCATGTTCTGGCAGGGATTCGTGGATTTTTTCGGCTTTTCCTCAGTTTTTGCTGCTACATCTACTTGCGCCCGACCTGTTCCTGGTAAGCGATGTCGGTTTTCGTTGAGCATATGTGCAGATCTGTTGAAGCATTCACGGATCTAAGTTATATTGTCGAGGATCTCCCTCCGCAACCGCTGATTTTAGTTGTAGCAGCATATACACCCATGCTCATCACTATACAGTGTTACATTCTAATTGTATGCTTTTTTCCTAAGTAGTGGTTACATGCACCCATTGTTTTTTGCATGCACTGTGCTATGTATGTGGGAATGAAATGTAACAGTGCCCCCCTGTTTGTCAATTTTAGTTTGTGCATCTGCAAAATCAAATGCTAAGTCTAGAGTTAGTCCTGCAAAAATTAATGGTTATCAGTTTTTCAGATGTCACACAGCATGTAGCACATGGTACACAAACCATGATATAGTATCTGCATTTCCTGCATGTAACATCATAGCTATACCATGATATGTTTTTGTGTTAATTACTGGCAGATATAGCTGTGTAAGTGCATGTAACATACTAGATGTAGCAAGGGGAAAGGGATTTTTTCTGTTTTTGCTAGGTGCATGTAACTGAATCTGGTCAGGATATTACCTCCAGACCTCGATGTAGTATGTTACATTAGAAATCTATACTTAAATTTTTTTTTGGCTGCTATGGGGGCATGTAAAGTAAGTTCATGCAGCGTTTATAGCTCACGTCGACCTTGTTTAAAATTTATATGAGAAATATATACATGAGGAATCTATACTTAATGCTCATCACTATGAGAAATCTATACTTAATGCTCATCACTATGCTCCATTTTTTTCTCATGTTACATGCAGTGTTTATAGCATCACGTCGACCTTGTTTAATATTTATAGCTCCCAGTCTCTACCATCCTTTTTTCTACGATGGAGTTTTTTGGTGAATGTAACATCATAAGGTGTAGGACACAAAATTATATGTTATATGCAATAAGAGATTTGAGCTAGCTTTTTTTTCCTTCTATATATTCAGATTAGTTGTTTTTTTTTTCCATTATCTAATGGATATTCTTAGATTTTAGTTTCTTTTTTTTCATTTTTCCCCAGTAAAACTAACTAATGTTCTTAGACAGAAAATATAGCTACGGACAACAACGAAGAATCTAGGAACCCCATGGTTTCTCGTTTAGTTATGGAGTACCTTAGTCTGTAGCCTGGCCCAGTAATTGGTGTCCTCTTGGTTTGTGTCCGTTTCTCTTCATCACTTGAGGCAATTTTCCATGCACTCCACACAGTCAGAGCTTTGACTTCTGCTCCTATCAATTATGTCGTGAACAACACACGGCATGCTCAACTGATTGTTAGGTGCACAAACCCAGTTGATGCACTAAACCTAGATCACACAAGGGGCACCTTCAAGTTTAATGACACGTTGATCAAATGCATCAACCTCGAAACAATCAGCATGTTACCTTATGTTGAAGACGATGTTTACTCATGCACTGTTGAGCATTTCCTTGCATGCCATGAAGGCAATTCTATTATGCACTACCCTAGAGGGTTTGGCACTCCAATCGAAGACATGGAATTGCATTATTACCCCACGTTGTCCGCCACCACAATGGACATCCTTGGTGTACAAGAAGGCCCTTCAGATTCTCTGCTCAGAGTGGAAATCAAGTATTTCGGACGTCCTAGGGATTTCCTATATGCCATACGAGTTGCCAACCTCCCAAACCACAAGTTTGCTGTTGACCAAGATGGAACAATGTACATCAAGTACATGACCACATTTGAAGCTCATTACACATCTATCCATCACTTCTACGTGGGTGGACACATGATGATCAAGTTCTATCTAGTAGCATATGTCAACAAAAGGATTGCTGCCCTTGACGCGTCTTTCATGCCAATATATTTCAGGGCTTCAATCGATGATGCATGGGAACGTGTTGTCTAGTGCATCTAGGGGAGGAAATACCATCAGGCTGCACCGGGGGGAGAGGTTTCGAGTGATCGTTTTTTTTTTGGAATTTCATAACTAGATTTTTGGGAGGATGTTCCCAAATCTTGTTTGTCATATTCCCCCTGTTTCTTTTTTACCTATGCTGCAATGTACTTCTGAACATGGAAATGTAATAAGTACTTTTTATTATGTCGAACCTTCAATCTCATTTTCTATTAGTTCCTATGAACGACATTATGGTCTGTAAATTTTCTATATATGTGTGGATTGTTTGATTCTTTTTAAAGAGGGTCTATAACTCTTTCTGTATTGTATTTCATCTCAATTTCTATTACTCTGAAATAGAAGAGGTCACTTTTCTGGGGGAATGTCTTATGCAGGTTACATTTTCTAATAAATTGTAACTTCAGATTTTTTGTTACAGGTACAATGACAAGATCTAGTAGTAACAAGAAAAACAAGTCTGTCAGAAGATATTCAAAGTACAACCAGATGCGCCATAAGCTTACACTGAAGCGTTCGATGTCACCAGTCCAATTCCAAATGAAGCAAGAGGTAAATGTGCATGAAGCTAGACCAGCCATTCAATTTGTGGAACAAGAATCTCCAGGGGCTGGTAATGAACAACACCAAGATAATATGGTTAGTCACTTTATAACATCCTAGTCTACTGCCTTTTTTGCTCTTTTTCATTTGTATTCTGTAACTGTCATAGTGAAAAATACATCCTCTGATTTTTTAACTACTTTTTTGCTTTGTTCTGTAGACAAAAAGTAAGAAATTGTTTCAGAGAGCTTCACCTATGAGGATGGTCAGGATATACCCAAACATTACAGGAACAACAGCTGTTGATAAGGAACAATGACTATGGCGGTCTCCTGGATATTAAGTGTTCTAAGTTGCATCCCGATCTGTGCCAGTTTCTAATGGAAAGCTTTGATCCAGCGTCTTGCACATTAGTGTTTCCGGGACGTGGCGCAATACCTGTTACAGAAGAGTCTGTTCAACAAGTTATCGGTGTTCCATTTGGAGATATCGATGTAATTTTTGCTCGAGATCGAGAGGCAACTGCTTTCATGAAGGAGCAACTATCGCTTACTGGGAGGAAACAGCCGACCCTTACCTCATTAGAAACAAAACTTACTGCAATGAGACCTACTAACAGCAAATTTCTGAGGCTTTTCATAACTTTTGCAATGTGCTCTGTTCTGGCACCAACAACTGGAATCCGCGTCAGCCCTAGAGTATATCCTTCATTGATAAATATTAAAGAAGAAAAACGGCTCAACATGTGCAAGTTTGTTATAATGATCCTTTGTAAATCATTGAGTGTAGATGCAGACAAGGAACAAGTCAGTCCATGCATGCTGTACCTCATGGTACCTATTCCTTCTCCAATTTATTCATATGTTTTTTAAATCTAACTTTTACCCATGTATCGTCTCTCCTCAACATGATTCTACAAAGGAAACGCTTTTACTTACATCCATGGTCTTCTTTTTCTTCTCTTTTTTTATGACAGGTAAAATATCTTGACTCATTACAGTTGCAAGATTTGGATGTAAACCCTGAAGGTACTAGAGTGTCAGTATGGACAAATGAAATGGTTAGAAAAGCTATAAAGCAAGACACTAAAGAAAATGGCTCATTTGGTGCAGTACCGGTGAGTTTTTCCCTCTTTATTTTGTCCTGCAAAAATATAGGTGCTTTTTGTGTTTGTTTTTTCATAAACTCCATTACTCTGACATGTTACATTGTATTTCACACTCATGTCTTTTTTAGAAACAACCTTTTTATATCCTTATGTTTTTTCTCGATATGATTGCAGCTAAAGCAAGAATTCTCAGAAGTACAAGATGCATCGGATGACATGAAAATAACAGATGGAAGTGATAATTAAAATGTGAATGTTGCATCCGATCCAGAGATGAATGAAAGCTGTGGTAATGATGATTGCATGTCGGAGTCTGAAGTTGCAAAAAGCATAACAAGTGGCCCATCTGATGCACCAGCACAGGGGTATGAAAACAACAATCCTGCTAATGACAATGGGCAATCAGAAGAAGATGAATATGTTCAGATGTCACAAAGCATTCTATTCTCAGATCCTCGGAAAATAACCAAGTTCATCGAAAATAATGCTCCACAAAATGTTACACAGGAAGTAAGTCGTGCAATCGTCTTTTTTTTTACTTGCAAATTTAAATGCTGACCACTATCATTACATCCTTTTTGAAAAATTTATATAAAACACCATTTACTATGAACAACAATTTCAAATCTCTTCTTCTACAGTACATCTCATTTTTTCCAATTATCTTCTTTTTGTAGGATAAAAGGAGATTTACTGAAGCAATTGAGTATGCGTGCCATGGTTTTGAAACTTCCTTGTAGATGCTAGTCAGGAACCTAGCAACGAGCCGAAGTGACCCAACGACATCAAGGAACCATAATTTTATGCCAGAGAAATCAATATTACCCAGTCCAAAAAAAAGCAAGAGAGCTCCTCCAAGGAAACCAAAGGTACAGAAAGACACAGAGGTGCAAGGTCCTAAACATGAGGATGTTGGTACAATTCATTCTCAAGTGGAAACCAAGGATTCAAGTAAAATAACGGCAGATGTAACTAAAGCAAGACCAAGCAATACTACCAGAAAAGAGAATGTACAAGGAGAATCAAATTTCCATGGTAACACGCATGCCGCCCAACATCCTTCAGTTGGTGCAGTCATAGCAATTCGAGAGTCAGAGAAGAAAGAGTCTGAT
Source organism: Lolium rigidum (assembly GCF_022539505.1). Lineage (NCBI taxonomy): Eukaryota > Viridiplantae > Streptophyta > Magnoliopsida > Poales > Poaceae > Lolium > Lolium rigidum. Next base: position 157,421,215 of record NC_061514.1, read on the forward strand.
CATGCGCCCGCAAGCTCTGATGCCAAAACCAAAAATCTTGTCAGTGAACATGCGAGTTTGGAAAAAGAAGATGAAGCTTCAGTTGATGCGAAGAATCTCCAAAAGGATGAGGAGCATGTAGTTATAGTTGACAAAGAAATATCAGCACAACAGAATGCAGTGTTGCCCATAGAGGACCAGCACACCACGAAACATGCTCTCCCCACTGCAAAAAGTGCTGCCACATTCGATAATCAGCTCAGTGATCATGGAAAACTGGAAGAACAAGCTGAAGTTACAGTAGTGGAGCAGGAATGTGGAAATGTTATTCCACTCATTGGTGGAAAAGGAAATAAAGTTCTTGAAGATGCAGAGGTTACATTGGCAGATACTGATAATGTCACAACCAACACCCTCAAGTTTACTCACATTGACAGTACAAAAACTGAGCACATAGCGGCTTTGATGAGGGATCTGAAGAGGAAAAGATGTAACGAAAGCGAGAGGATGATATTGACCAACTTGAAAACAATGAAGAAGAAGCTAAACCAGAAACTACATGCATTAATTTTGCTGCCATCGATCTCAACGCAAACCCGACCTCATCACGGAAGGAACATGTGGTACGGACACCAAACAAGTTAGCAGATGACAACGACTTGCGAGTGAAGAATCGGAATCCAAACTAGAAGAAAATAGGAGGAAGGAGTTCTTGAAGTATGTTGGCACCGAGATACACAAAGAGCCTGAATTTCCTTTGTTCGAAGAACCTGAGTTCGTTGATATCGGCACACCTATTCTAGATAGGTTGCAGTTAATGAAGAACATACCACAAATGGAACCTTCAATGGATGGGCTGGAAACTGTCCATGATGCTATTCTGAGGCCTGAGTGCCAACAAATTCTTGCTCAAATGGAGCCTAAAATCGTACCAAAGAAAAGGAAAGATGTAAGGTTTGTTGACAAAAAAGACAAGAGAACCAAAGTTGAAGAAACCAATGTAACATCACCAGGCAGGTACCGAACTAGGTCTGTTGTGCGTGAAGAGCTCAAAAACAGTCCTATGAAGGATGGAAGAGGCTCAACACCATGGAAAAATGCAACTGAATCGGGAGGCAGCCCAAGCAGTAGCAATTCGCGCAGGCAGACTAGGTCACAAGTTGCTGCAGCTATAGTGATAAATAAAACAAAGACACAGGAAGCCTCAGTCAGATGCAAGACCAAATCGGAGGAGGAAAATTTAGTACCAAGGACACTGACGACAGATGTGCCCCAATCCGCTGCACATGATCCTATGAATAGAAAGCTTGACTTCGAAAGCTCTGAATCGAAAAAAGGGAAGAAGCAATCAGACGGGCTGCAGATCCTCCACTATTTGATCTCGACACTCCTCCAGATGTCAATGACCTAGGCGAAGGAACTGAAAACGAACAGAACAATCTTGATGGAACTGCAGCTAGGAAGGAAGAGGTAGCTCAAGAACGCATGAATCCAAAGTCGAAACAACCAGCATCTAGCATTACACCAGTGCCTCATGAGTACGAAAAAAGGATTTCCAAGCCAGGACAGTATGCGAAATCACCTTTTGTCAACTCACAATCTAGTAGAACATTTTATGTCAGCAAGTCTGTTGACGAGGTGTCTCGCATGGTCTGCCAGCATGGTTGGAAACATGCACCAAGGGACCCTTTCAACAAGGAAATAGTTATAGACCTGGATGACATATATGTTAGTCTCGGTGACCTTGCTGAATCTGTTAGGCCACGGAACAAGTTGTACAACACTGTTGCAGAAATTGGAATCAACATCATCAAAAGGGAAAATCAAAACCCAAAGAAGGTCATTATGCCTCTGCGTATAGCTGTAAGTTATGTCCTTTTTGCTCTTTTTTCTCTTTTTTTGGCTAATCAAATAGGACTTGAAATTAGTGGAACATGTGCAACTAATTGTTCTTTCTCTTTTTCTCAATATTAATTGGTTTTACTTTTTAACTGTTCGAACAGTCGTACCTAATTGAGGGACGTGATAACCTCAAGGAAGTAACCCGATGTTTCGAAAACAGTCCATCAAACAGATTGGATCACAAAGACATTGTAAGTACTAACCTGATTTTTTTATTATTAATCATTTTCCTGATCGATCCTTTTTTTACTGGAGTGTTTTTTATCTTTTTTGATTCCTCATCACAATCCCACATCTATTTTTTGTTACATTACATGTTTGCTTCCTTACACTTCAAGCTTTCCCTGGAACACCAAAGGATGCATCAGGGCATTACTGGCTTGTTAACCTGAACATCAAAGCTCAGAGGTTCGAGATATATGATTCACTAGGAAACAATTCCGAGCCAGTAAACATGCATGCTTGCCACTTGCTAATTGCTGGCATCAAGACTAACTGGACCAGACAGTATTCCAACTCAAAGATAAAGATCATGGACTGGCCTATAGAGATAATTGATAGCCCGCGCCAAAACAATGGGTAAGCTTCATAATACTTTTCAATTCAAACGTATAACACATTTTATATTTTTTTGGGAACAATGTAACTTCATTTTAGTGTAGTTTTTCCATTTTTGCTGTTTCTAACAGTCTGACTGAACACATTATATTTTTTCATCTCCCAGGTATGACTGTGGTTTCTTCGCACTGAAGAATCTTGAAGCATGCCCAAGCAGGACCCCAGCAACGTACTCACAGAAAGACATTCCAAACATAAGGAAGTTGTACACAGATAAATGGTTACGTTTCACGAAGAAAGCAAATTGGCAGTTATTTGTCTAGCAAATATGGTCAAGTGGTAATGCATATCTCTAACCATGCTCTTTTTTTCCTTTTTTCCTGTTACCTATGTATCAATACTGTCTTTCCATAGTTACTTTATTTTTACTCTATCGAAAAGAATTCAGCAAATGCAATAAAGTATAAGTTGACAATCATAAGATACATTTTTCGCATCAGAAAACATACTGTCTCGTACAAATTTGTTCGACAAGGTAACATGAGGCCTGTAATGTAACACATCTTTTTAAAATCAAACACAATGTCCTTCACTTCTTATATATTTTCTTCTTTTTTCCAAATCAATGAAAAAGGCCCAACAAACTGTACTTCTCTGGGTTTGCTAGTCGCACCTCGCATGTACGAGCATCATGACCTGGTTGCTTGCACACACCACAAAGACCTTGTTTGGGTTTCTGTAACTGTAGACCACCTTTCTTTCTTTTTGAACACAGGCGCCCTTTTGTCGCCGACATTGGTGGGTTCCTAGCTTTCCGATTCTCCACAGTAGCAGCATCTTCTTCCATAGGTACACTTTCTTGTGAATCATTAGCAGGGTTGGTGTTCACTGGATGCTTGGCGCTCTTCCTTTTTTTGAGTGCATCAACATTAGCCTTTTTCAAATCTGCCATCTTTCTCCATTGCTCTCATGTGCCGTTCAGCTATTTCATTAGTTTTCTCTGATGCCGCTAAACCAACAGCAAGCTTAGCAACTGCAGAGGTTACCATATCTAAGCAATCTCATATCTTTTCTAGATAGTTTCTGGCCAACAGGTTTTTCTTGCCTCTCATCCCGCGGTGCAACTATGTCGGGAGGGGGTAGACACCACCTGGGTAGGATGTAGTGCTCTGGGTATTTTGTAACCATCCCTACATGTGACATAACTTTCATTGCATGGCAACACATGATACCATCCCTGTTAATTTTGCAACATTCACAATTGTAGATTCCATTAGCTACATCAGCATCGACACGATAACTCCTCCTACCGTACCCGCGCACGGATCCTTGTATTGGGATAACCTCATGAATGCTCCCTTGTTCAGTAACACCAATGTCACGAACATTGTAGGATGTAATCTTGCGAAGCTCAAGCTGAAAGCGGTTGTAGATGGGCATGGTGTATGTCTGAAGGATCTGCTTCTCCATAGGAAAGTCCCCCCAAAGCCTAACTGTCTTCTCATCACCATCAAACTCATGAGCATCTTCAGTTACATCAATTCTTTCCTGCAGTTTCATGTACTGCTTGAAGAAACGAACAAGGCTATCATGTGGATGAACATACTGCTTAAGAACAGCATTAAACCCTTCACTTCTAGATGTAGTTTGAAGGAATGGGAAAAACCGGTGGCGGAAATATGCTGGCACAAAATACTCACGCAAATCATAGAGGTCAAGAAAATGTGTGTTATCTGCAACCCCATGCATTTCCACCATAGTTGCCCACCGCTGTTCAAACTCTTCCGGTGTCATGCTGTAGTCAATCACATCATTGAACTCTAAACGCAAATCTTCTCTCTGAGCAACAAAAGTACCAAGTTTTTCCTGTACTTTTTGCATTATATGCCATCTGCAGAACCTGTGTATGATGCCAATAAACACAATGAGGATAGCAGTTCTGATAGCAGCATCTTGATCAGTAATGATGTTCAATGGATGTAGCCCATCCATTGCCTCTAAAAACCGCTCAAACAACCACACAAAATTCACAGAAGATTCATTCCTCACAAAACCACAACCAAGCTGGATGGATTGACCATATCTATTTATTCCAATGAAAGGAGCACATGGCATGCTGTACTGGTTTGTCATGAATGTTGTATCAAAAGAAATACAATCATTGTACAGGGGGTAGACATCTCTTGCTTTGCTATCCACCCAGAACAGGTTCTCCACTTTATTTTCTGCATCTAGCTTGAACCTGTAGAAAAAGCTGGGATCATCTTTCTTGATTTCTTCAAAGTACTCTAGCAGCTCTGGGATATCTTTAATCCTGTCATAGGTCCCTAGTTTTGCGGTGTAGTTACTAAGCTTGTTTTGCTATTGTATGGGACATTCCGCTTGCTTCCATATAGCTCCCCCATGATTTCCATGATTCTTCTCGAAGTAAGGTTGACTTCATGCAACAAGTCAATGAACTTTTTCTCTTCTGCGGGGATCTTGTTGTGGGATCTCAAGTACTTCTTCAGCGCAAACTTGTCAATCACCTCATGTGTATGCACCTCAACAAACTGAGTAACTTTCCATCTAGCACCATCACATTTTACTCGAAGCTTTGCTTTGCAGTCGGTCAACACAGTTAGCTTACGATTCCTCTGCTTAATTGGGACTGCTTCTTCTTCTCTAGGCTTCCCAGATTTGTTGCAGACATAAACAAATTTATCTAGCTCACCATCTTTAGCACATCTCCTAGATGATTCTATCTTCACTGAAAAACCAACATGGTGAGCATATCTGTTGTAGTGCTTGCAAAGCTAGATCGAGTGTGTCAAACATCATGCCAACAAATGGAACCTTTGGAACATATCCTTCGAGTGTTGACTCAACCTCAGCTTCACCATCGCTTTCCTCACTGGAAAGTGTAACACCAGTCCGTGCACGCGAATCAGCTTGCTCATCATTGTTTGAAGGACCTGCTTCATCTCCTTGGGGATCAACACGATGGCCTCCGACTTCTGGCGGCTGCCCAATATGTTGATCAGTTGATGTACTAGCTTCAGGAGTTGCATTGAGATCAATGCCACCAAACCAGTATTCAAATCCGCGAGCCCTTGGCATTCTTCTTCAAACAAATATCTGCATGGAATCAATGACATGAATCATTAAGATATTTTTTGCACACCATTTTTTAGAGTAAATTACATCTGTTTTTTACCAAACTACTTTTTAACTATTTCTTTTGTGGCTGCCATAGTTTACTTACTGGTAGGTTTTACATCTTTTTTTACAAGAAATAACATTCTCCCTTTTTATTTTTTCCCCGTTTACAGGTGCAAGTTGTAAATATCTTCCGCAGAAAACCAAGGCAATACCAGCAAGATCATGTGATTGACATGGCAACCAGTATGGGCAAATTTATGCAGTACTACTTTTACTAATGGCAACCAGTATGAACTGATAAACAGTATGAGCATGTAACATACCAGCTGCAGTCTAGTGTTCTGTGTAGCTCTGCCCTAACTTTGTGTTCTACCTAGTTGTGCTACCGGTTACATGCTCTTTTCTGTGTTCTACATGGTTGTGCTACCTTTGTGTCCTACCAGTTACATGCTATCCTTTGTGTTTTACATGCTATCCTTTGTGTTCTACCAGTTACATGATATCCTTTGTGTTCTACATGCTATCTTTGTGTTCTATACTCTTTTTCTTGTCCCATGATGTAGTATCTACAAACCATGTAACTTTAGGTCACATAAACCATGATCTAGTCCCTTTCATTTTCCTGCATGTAACATACCAGCTGCAGTCTTTTTTTAGACTTGTTACTTTTGTTTATCCTATAGTTACATTAGTGGCACATGTAACATACCAGTAATTTCTTTTGGCACATGAAACGTGGAGCATGTAACTATAGTTACATTAGTGTCAGCTACTTTTGTCTGAAGGCAGTAGAGAAGTCACCTACTAAGTGCATGTAACATACATTAGTGGCAGCTATAGCTGTCTAAGTACATGTAACATTCTAGATGCAGGTACTTAAAGACTTCATGCTGCCATATTTCACTAGATGTAGCAAAGGGAAGGTTTTTTTTTCTGTTTTTTGCTAGGTGCATGTAACTGAATATGGTCAGGGTATTACCTCCAGTCAACTGAAGTTGCAGAGGGATGCACGATGTAGCAGGGGGGTGGGCTGGAGGTGATTTTTTCCGGACCTGCTAGTCGTCAGATGTAGCAGATCCAACGGGGAACAGATCTGAACAAGCAAGTATGTAGCAGATCTCTTCCTCAATGTAGCAGATCTCTTCGTCAGATGTTTTTGAATCGATGTAGCAGATTAACTGGTGGCAGGAACTGGACGAGAGGAGAGGAGGTTTTTTTCCAAGATTCTGGATGTGACTCCTCTCCCTTGGTTCATCCTTGTTCTTGGCGTGTTGAAGAAAAAGATAGGGATCGAGTGCAGATGTAGGAGGTAAGAAGAAGATGGGATCCGATGTAGAGGTAGCTTTATCTCCACCGTGGTCCCCAAAAAAGTGGCGTTCACGTGGGAGATGCTCGTAATATGCTGCGGGGTCCACCATACGGGTGGTTGTTTCCGGAAAGCGCGTGGTCTCCACGGTGGGCCAAAAAAGGAAAGTCCACCTGATCGGACTGACCTCATTTTACCAGGAATCGAGGTCGACCTCGATGTAGCAAAGCCCTTTTTTCTTTCATTTGCTTAACCAGATCCTCATCGCAAAGATATTGCGCGCCCAGTGGGGCCGGATCGATTAGGACAGTGTAACTAATTAGTTCCGTCAGCACACGACCGAGTAACTACCTGCTTATGAGCTTATCCATATTTATGCGTACTCTATAGAAAAGTTAAAGTACTTCGAATTGTATGTTTTTTAAGATGCTAGATTAGACTCAATCTTCCTACATTACTGTCCTCGGTCTTGTAGTCAATTAGAGTGTGACTGAATTAACACCGAATCGTTGCGACCAAAGAACAGAAAGAAAGGGAAATGAAAGAAAAAGAGATCCACGAATCATGAGGCTGCTAGCGATCAAGTGAAGCATTGGCTGAATTCAAACACGTGAGCCTCTGTCGCGATCTCTCCAATCTCCGGTCTCCTGTTCTGTTCCGGTCTTCCTTGTTACGAGGAAAGTTTAACCTGACTGCATAATTACAGGGCAAGAGACTTGTATTTTCTCCAAGCTCTCTATGTCTGCTTTGAAGCTTATTTTGGTCACGGCGACTAGGTAGAATGCTGAGGTCTGTGAGACTGATTTTGGGAAAATCAACTTTTACATGGCCAGCCAAAAAAAAAGAGCATCCCTTTGTGAGCGCATGATCAAAGTTCCCGGTCATTGCCCTAAGGTTTTCTACTCGTCTATAACTTGGATCACACACCTTTTATTACCGAAAATATAAATAGACTCAGTTTTCATCTCCATTAAGGGTATCCAACGGTTTTCGACTTTTGTATCCTAGTCTTGGCATCGATGCAGTGAGTGCAATCCCACCGCTTTTGACAACGTATCACCCTCCCATCTTGTCTTTGTTGCCTGCCAAAACCCACCGACGAGCAGCGACGAGCAACATGAAGAGCCGGGAGGCTCCCAGGACGGCTGGTGGGCCTGGTCCCTCGGGCGACGGTCCGTAATGCTCCGGCACACGTCCTATCGGTCGCAAGGGCGTGCCACCTGACCTATACCTGGTCAGGAAGGTGATGGATTGCTTCGATTAGTTTCCTGCATGGCAGACACGTAAACATTAAATGCGAGCCCGATCGGCTCTCAGGTTGCCCTGTGAATCGGCTCAAAGAGCCGTGGTTCACGTCGGATTTACGATGACATGGGGATCCTGCTTGATCAATACAAAGTTGGATCAATCTACGACAGTTTAGGGTTTTCACCGCATAACCGGAACATCCTACACGTAGTTGAGCCTAGCAGATACGAAAGATGATGGAAAACTAGTCCTAAAAGAGGCCTAAAAACCAACATTAAGTCAATTCCCGGAACAATCCCTTCTAGGACTAGCAAACCACGCCTCACGCACTACCGGATCGTTCAACCCGTTTGCAAGGCCTAACCATGCGGATATCAAACTAATCCTTGGAGAAGAAGGAACAACTATAACAGATCGGATCTACTAAACAAAGAACAAGCAAGATGCTGCCCTTACACCTAAGATAGATGTAAAGGCAGCTAGATATCGAGGGGTAGCATAGCTAAGCAAACATATTCAGAAAAACATCGATGCAAGCCCCAAAACATCTACGATAAGGGTGTTACTCGCCATCAACAAGGCTTCAGTACGAGTAACACCAGATAACGAATAAACCGATACTGCCTAGATCGCAAGATGCGATCTAGGCAGCATGATGCTTACCCGGAAGAAACCTCGAAACAAGGGGTGGCGATGCGCCTAGATTGTGTTTGTTGTGAACGTGATCGTCCTCCTTTCTCAATAACCCTAGGTACATATTTATAGTCCGGGGACTTTCTATCTTTGCAATAAACCTAGTCGTACACGACCAAACTCTATCTCTTAATTCTAAACTAAGATGCAATCTACCATAATGTACAGATACACGGGCAATCTAGCCCAAATTCTCGCACAAGGCCGATTCAGAGACACTTCGTGTACGTATCCTCCAAGCCCATCTCAATTACGGCCCATCTTCTGATTTGGCCAAAATCTGGTGATAACACATGCCCCCCTGGTTTTGGCAATAATAATTCCAAAACCACTCTGTTTTTCTCTTCGTCGGGTCACGCGTTGCAGAACAGAACCGCTTCAGTGTCTTGCCATCATGATGCCCTGTCTTCTCAACTTCTGCACGATTGACAGTTTTGGCACCGCGTCCTCGAAAACTGCTCAAGCATTAAATCTCCACTATATCCCCTTTATTTAACCGCATCGAGCAGTTCGCTTCTTCATCCCCTTGCTCCGTACTAGCCATCGGAAAGCCCTCCTCTGCGCCATGGACTCCTCCTCCTCCTCCTCTGCCTCCTCAGGTCTTTCCTCCCTATCCTCTCCCTTTCGTGAGCCGACGCCAGAGTGGGACTCGATGGCGGCGTACGATGTCCTCGCCCCAACGAAGTGGGACGAGGAGGATCATGATTCCTCCGTCTGGTCCGAGGATGACAAGTCCTTGACCGACGGAGAAGACAACTTCCAGTTCCTCGTCGATGGGGAGCTGGAGGCGGAGAGCGAGGACGACTTCTTCTCTTGGGACGACTTCACCTCCTCCGACGAGGAGGAGGAAGAGGAGGATGACACCTCCTTTGACGAGTATCCGCCGGCGAAGCGCTTCCGCGCCGGGTCGGATGACGGCGACGACGACGACGACGAGGAAGAAGGAGCCCCTGCCGAGGGCTACGGCAGCAGCGACGAGGAGCTCGCCGGCAGCAGCGCCGATGACAGCTACGACGGCGACGACGAGGGCAGCGACGACCGTTAGATTAGGGACTACTAGCATAGGACTAGTAGTAGTAATCGGCTCTTCTTTTGTTCTTCCTTTCCTGAGCAATCGGCTCTTCTCTGTACAAACCCTCTTTATTAATGAAGAAAATGTTTCTATGTCGATTTTGCTTTCATATCAATTTTGCCGATTATCAAAACAAGTCAACGCGCAAAGAGCCGATGGCAGCGCATCGGCCTTTACCATAAAAACGCGACTAAGGCCAAATCAGTTGCCTATTCAAACGGTAACCTGCAACCCTTGTCTGAAAGAGTAAACTCAGATCCCCAAATCGCCGCTCGAACAGATCCAACTTACGGCCACGCGAATTTCAGATCTCAACCGCGCAGATTCAACTCCGCAGCGAATCCAATGGCGGAATCATCCAACGCCAACCCTACGGTCTCTGGCCTGAAGGTAATCCTCAACCGCTTCTCGTTATCCGAGCATAGTGTTAGAATTAACAACAAACATCTGAATTAATGTCTCATTCCGTCATTAATTTTTAGGTATCAGACATTCTGCTGCCGCATCCTTCTCTTCCAAATTCTCTCTGTCTTGGCCCTCGTTCTACCGAGAGTCCTGCCCATTTGATTTCATGCGAGGCCAATAGAATTCCGTTCGTGAACCAGAATTTAGATCTAACTTCTTGGGCCGACTGCTTACGAGCCTGGCCTAATCCTCCTGAAGATTGGGTTTCATGGTACAATAGAATATCCAAAACTCACCAAGCCACCTGGGAAACCACAGGAATAGCCGATGCTTTAGCTTTATCACTGTCTCCGCTTGAGAAACATGAAAACCTTCTGAAAACCATCGGCTACTTTTGGTCTGATGCTTTGAATTGCTTCATGTTTGGCCATGGTCCCATGACACCAACCCTACTAGACGTGGCCATGATCAGTGGTCTAGACATTGCATCCCCAAGCCCCTCTGCTTTTATGCTGCCAAAGGTCCCTTTCACAGTCTCTTCCAAAACAGAGTGCACAAACTAGGGTGCTTATCTTCGACGCCACATGAAAAACAAAGGCCCTGTAACAGAGAAAGAACACACGGCCTTCCTGAATTTCTGGTTGGAACACTTCATATTCTGCGGCCCTTCACTTGCTCCAACCAAGAATTATCTTTCCTTGGCCTATGAACTTGCCAGAGGCACCCAGCTTGGCATTGGCAAACTGTTCCTTGGAGAGGTCTATCGATATCTCCAACTAATGTCTGTCAAACTATTTTCCCAAAAGACAGTCAAAACAGGAGGTCCCTGGTGGTTTATTCAGCTATGGGCTCAACTGTATTTCCAGAACCATGTCCCAAACTTTCCACCTTTAGCCACTTGCACCTTTCCAGATACTAACGGGAAGCCAATCCGGTGCACTAGCTACGGCCAAGCTCTATATAGCCTTCCGGGTAGTAAACTGACCCTCAAGGAAGCATTGGAGTGGTTCAGAATTTTCTACCAAGGCCTGGACAATCCTCTCTTCTTTCCTTATACGGAGTCTGAAAATTTTGAGAATCCAGTCTCCTTCAGGCTAGACAGCTTTGCCGATGACGCCAGCACTCGGCAATTGTATTCCATCATGATCCGTCCCTGCTTCCTTCCAGTTGGCATGAGCACCTCAAACAGGATCATCAAACCTGGTTATGAGTCTTACCAGCCGGTCGTAGCAGCCCGGAAGCTCGGTCTTGGGCAGGTATCTCCCCATTTCTTCCTCCACCACTTAACAGAGAGTAGAGCTGAGCTGCCCTATGTCCTCACCGGTCAGAGGTGTTACTCTTTCTTTGATGCTCTAGCCATCCCAGTTCCTCACAACCTCTCTTTTACCTCATCAACCGATGGTTTTGAGACCTGGTGGTCAATGTGGAAGACTCATGCCTTCAGGAGAGCTCTGGGACCATTGCTGAAACAACTTGATGCTGAATATGATATCCCTGCAGAACAGGTACCACTACTCACGAATTATCTTGAAGCGGCTTACAATGATTTCTGTCCTTTTATAACCCTGCTCTGTCTTCTTGCAGCAACAAGACGGTCCAGAACCTGTACCTGATGACGGCTCCCCCTTCAGATTCCTCCCACCAGCTCCGGTGGTCCTCTTCTGCAAAAACTCACCACCCTTGAAAAAGGTTGTGATGCAGAGCCAGCCGATTTCACCAAAATCGGCTTCCAAGAGCAGAGTATCTTCTGGGCCAGCTGCCCCCCGAGCCTCAGTCAAGGCGAGAACAGCAGTGAGGAAAGTAGCTGTCAGGAAGACCTTGAAGCGCCAAAACTCTACTCCAGCTCAAGAAAGTTCGCACGTAAGCTGATCCATGCCTTAGCTGACTTCATCTATCCTTCTAGGCTTCTGCAACATGCTTGTATTTCTTTTACAGGCCTCTACTGAAGAAAACTCCAGCGAGGAGACACGGTCCAGTCGAAAGGACTCGAGCTCGGGCAACTCTGGGAAAACCACCACGCAGAGTCAGCCAGACTTGCCACCGTCGGCTTCCAAGAAAAGGTCAGCTCCTGAACCCGCTGCTTCCCAAGCTCCAATCAAGGCAGGGCAGGGCGGTCTACGCACAAAGAGCCGATGCATCAAGAATGCTCGCAAGGAACCGCAAACCTCTTCGTTAAACCAGGAGATTTCGAATGTAATTACCCTCCATACTCTCCTTGGCTCATATTTCATGCTAACCCATTGCTGTTCTCATCGGCTAACCACTTCCTTTGCAGACTGATGACACCTCTAGTGGGGAAGTCGAGGAGGTACTGATGCCATCCGCCACCCTGGACCTAGCACCTTCGAAAAGTGTGCCTGACAAGGCTGCCAACTTGGCCAAGCCCACAGCAGAAACACAAGAGCCGATCACCTCTTCATCGGCTGTTCATCTGGTCTTAGGAGAGGAACACTTCCTTCCCTTAGCTCTACCCTTCTCTTTCGCTGTATAATGACGTTGTTCTCGTTGTTTGTCAGGGTTATGACCTCTCAAGCTTGCTAACGTTCGACCCTGAATCCATCGAACCAGCTACTTCTAAAGCAAATGAAGAGTCAGGACCCAGCGCTACACATGGTCGACTCCAGCATCTCAAGGCCCTGCTCTCCTCCTCAATTGAGACATTGGTTGAAGACCCCGAGGAAGTGAAGAGCATTGTTGAAGGCATCCAGCCTCATCTCCCGGTGACGTTGCAGGTGAAACTCTGGCCGGTTGTGACTCGTCCGCCTACAGGTCAAGGGTGAAATTGGCTTGTCGGAGAATCGACCTGCGCCACTCCCAGCCTTCCGTTGAAAGCCGATATTGCGGACAAATGTCGGCGGCTTAATGAGAAAAAGGCAGCTTTGGAGGCCAAAGTCGACACCTCTCGTCAAGACTCGCTGAACTTGAGACCTTGCGAAAGGAGTTGGAGGACCTTGAAGAGAGGGTCCGGGCAACCAAACAGCTCATCCAAGATAAGGAAGCTCTTATTGCCCACTCCTACGAGGAAGCAGAAGGCCTCAAAGCTGAACTGAAGACTGATCTGGCCGAAATACGCGCCCTGAACAAGCAGCTGGTGACAGGCAAGGACGAAGATGATGAGGCCGAGATCGCCGAGGTGGATCGTGTTCGTGCTGATGCCCTCCATGCCCTTGAGGCATTCCTTCAGTAGAGCCTCTCTATGTAACCTGATAACTGCTCAATTGAGCTTGTACCTCTAGAGTCGATGGCTGTGCATCGGCTTTTTTTTAGTCTGCAGTCGATGTCTGTGCATCGGCTGTACTTGTATCCTGTTGTTTCGTATATTTTTTTTTACTGGCCGATTTCGTGCATCGGCCCCATATTTCATTGTCTGTTATCCCGTATTAGGTGCCCCCCGAGCCGATTTTTCCAAGTAATTGAAGATATCGGCTCTCCAGTTATCCGATTCCAGGAACTGTACCTGAACCTCGGCTCCACCTGCTACGTCCTTGTAGCCTCGATATTCTTTCAACCAGGCTATCATCAAGCTCCTCAGATGCGGATCCAACCTTTTGCTGATAAATGTTGGTCGCGGCTTATCCCCAGGACCAATGTCAATCTCTTCTAGCTCATCGGCCGATGTAAACCCATACCCTAGCTTTCCGTCGCCTGCTAGATCGATGTTGAACACAGGCAAAACATATGGTAAGGATAGTTTGGGCCGATTGCTGGAATCGGCCTCCTTTTTCATTGCATTGCTCAATGAGGGTTTACAACTTATCGGTGTTCTATGACGACTACGTGACATGCTTGAGGTGAGATCGTTGCTTTTTATTTTTTGGGGCCGATCGCAGGGATCAGCCTTGCCACGTACGTCCATTGCCTCTGGTCTTGCTACTCTGTCAGGCCGGTGGATAAGACCAGCCTCACCCCGTTTTTTGAAGCTTCGATGCGCTCATAGCCGTCCAAACTGATTCCAGAGATCGGCTCTTGATCGTCTGCATCCCAAATACTCATGCCAGCTAGTGAGATCTCGATCGAGTCATCTGCATGAACGACCTCCACTTCATCTCCATCCCACTGTATCAGGCATTGGTGCATTGTGGATGTAATGCAGCAGTTGGCGTGAATCCAATCCCTCCCTAGCAGGACAGCGTAGGTGCTTTTGCTGTCGACGATGAAGAATGACGTAGGGATGGTTTTTCGGCCCACGGTTAGTTCCACGTTCAGAACGCCTTGTGCTTCCGATGCTTGGCCGTTGAAATCTCTTAGTGTGATGTTGGTCTTGATCAGATCTGCGTTAGAGCGTCCCAAACGCCGTAGCATGGAGTACGGCATTATATTGACTGCCGCTCCCGTGTCAACTAACATCTTGTTGACAGGCTGCCCATTGATATAACCTCTTAGGTACAGGGCCTTCAAGTGCCTGTAGCTCCTCTCACGTGGCTTTTCAAAGATAACCGGCCGTGGACCGCTGATCAAACCGTGCTACTGGCACTTCTTCAGTGCTTGGAGCACAAAACTCCGACGGGAGTATGAACACCATGTTTGTGCCAGCCGATACCTTCGCATCGGCTTTTGCTTGTTTGGGGCGCCATTCTTTCTTCTGTGGACGCGTCTCTGTCTCCAAAGTTTGCTGAATTTTTACGGCCAGATCGGGCCGTGCCTTTCTCAACGTGTACAGGTACTGCGCCTCGGCTTCCTCCAAGTTGCGCAGTCGCTGAACCCTACGCTTTTGGGAATGACTGAGTCCATCAGGGCACCACCTTGGACGGTGGTATCTATCTTCTTCTTCATCTTCTGACTCCTCGAAGTCTTCCTCTCGAGATGACTCAGCTCGTTGGTTCTGAGGTGGAAGAGGCCCTAGACGCTTGAACACTGAAACCTCACTTGCGCCCTTCTTCTGCTGTCTACATTCCGGGCAGTTATCGATCGTAGGCAATCGGCTCATTCCTGAGTCCCAGCAGTGTTTGAAGAAAGGACAATCCCAGTGTCTGTCCATGTCTTCCTGCTCTCTTGACTTCTCCTTAGCGCATCGTTCATATCTTTCGTCGTTTCTATCATACCGACGATATTTTCTGCTATCAACATCAGACCGACGATATCTTTCGTCATCCATGTCGTATCGCCGACGTCGGTCGTACTGATGCTCATATTTATTCAGGAGATGCGCAGAGAGCGGTCGTTGGTACCGCACGTTCCTCACTTGTTCCTTGGTGAGGTACCATCTATCATCATATCTGGGCCGGTCGCGTGGATCGGCCTCCTCCTTATCTTTGCCACGGGAGTGACTGATGTCTTCTTTATCCTTGCCATGGCGGTCTACAAGCCCTGCCATGTTAACCTCGAATGAGAAACTTGGCCCGCACCCCGCGGAGTGATTGAGTTCCACCAAGTTAACACCAGGAAACGGGTGCGTGTCTACTTTCATGGCAAACTGACCGAGGATCAGACGGCCCTGTTCTATCGCCATTTGGATCTGCCGACGCAACACTTTGCGGTCATTGGTGGCATGGGTGAACGAGTGATGCCACTTGCGATGACGGTCTCCCGTTCATTTCTTGCACCGTAGGGATTTTATGGCCTTCGGGTAACTTCAGCTGCTTTTCTTTCAGCAATAAATCGAATATCTGCTCGGTTTTGCTTATATCGAAGTCAAACCCTTTTGCAAGCCCTTGTTGTTTCACCCATTTGCAGGACACGGGAGTTGCCCCCCGAGTCCATTCAGCCACGGCTACCTCCTGGTCTTCTGCAAAGTCCTCAACTTCTTCTGCCTCGACCAGACCTATCGGGCGCTTGAACTTGTCTTGGTACAATTCTGGGTGGCGCTGTTCATATAATGTTAATTTCTGAACCATGTGTGCCAGTGAATTATATTCCACTTGGAAAGCCAAATCTTTGATCGGCGCTGCGAGGCCTACCACTGCCAGATCGACTGCTTCTTTCTCAGTTAAACGAACCGAATAACATCGGTTCTTGACAATCCTGAAACGCTGAATGTAATCAGACACCGTCTCTCCCCGCTTCTGCAGGACCTGCGTCAGATCGGCAATGCCAGCCTCGGTAGCTTCTGAGTGATATTGTACATGAAACTGCTCTTCCAGTTGCTTCCATGTCCGAACTGAATCTGGTGGCAATGAGGTGTACCACCCAAAAGCTGGTCCTGTGAGAGATTGCGCAAAAAACCTCACACGTAACGGCTGATGCTGAAATCATGCCTAACTGCGCCAAATATCGGCTCACGTGCTCAATTGAGCTAGACCATTCTGATCCACTGAACTTTGAGAACTCAGGGAGCCGATACTTGGGCGGCAGCGGGATCAGATCATATTCGTTGGGATACGGCTTGGAATAGCCGATTGTTCTCCTCTTAGGCAGGATACCGAACTGGTCTCTCAAGATCGTACTGATCTGATCCATGGTATGCGCTGCAGGGGTTGAGCTTTCATGACTCGTTCCGGTGGCATATTTAGCTAGCCACGCCTGTTTATCGGCGTCAGCTCCAGAAATCCCTCCTGCTGTAATCTGGCTTGTGCGCGCCCAATTATTGCAGTCCGGCACGTATGTGCACACGTATCCATGTGGGATCTCTTTAGGTGGCTCATACAGGAATTGGTAATCGCCAGGATCACCTCCAATCTTGTAGACGATGTATGCAGGTGAACCCTGTGGCTCTGGAGCTGCAAGCGTGAATGGTAGTTGCGGTCTGGTGTGGAACGGTGCCTCTCCCTGATGAGTTCCTAGGGTAGGCCCTGACGGGGAGTACTGATGCTTCATGATTTCCTGAACCACGCGAACCGCAATACGCTCCAAAGTGTTCACCAGGCTTTCAGAATGGCGGTGTAGAGAATGAGCCACCATATAATTAACTTCTTGGCGCAGAGCCCTGGTGCGCTCCTCCGAAGGGAGAGACAGATCTACTCCATCGAGCACGCCTTCGGGTGTGAATCCTTTGAACCTAATGCCATGTGCACGGGTCCTTTCGAAAGAGCCGATGAGATCGGCTTCGAAGAGAGCCTTAAGCTCATCATATTTCTTCTTGTGATCCGCAGGCAGATCTTCATACTTGACTGGTTCGTCCGACATCGCAGCTGCAGATGTTGACGTAGTTGGTGTAGAGTGTCCCACCGGGCGTGCCAGAATGTGTTGCCTGCCAAAACCCACCGGCGAGCAGCGACGAGCAACACGAAGAGCCGGGAGGCTCCCAGGACGGTTGGTGGGCCCTGGTCCCTCGGGCGACGGCCCGCAATGCTCCGGCACACGTCCTATCGGTCCCACCGGGCGTGCCAGAATGTATTGCCTGCCAAAACCCACCGGCGAGCAGCGACGAGCAACACGAAGAGCCGGGAGGCTCCCAGGACGGCTGGTGGGCCCTGGTCCTTCGGGCGACGGCCCGCAATGCTCCGGCACACGTCCTATCGGTCGCAAGAGCGTGCCACCTGACCTATACCTGGTCAGGAAGGTGATTGATTGCTTCGATTAGTTTCCTGCATGGCAGACACGTAAACATTAAATGCGAGCCCGATCGGCTCTCAGGTTGCCCTGTGAATCGGCTCAAAGAGCCGATTGCCCCATGGTTCACGTCGGATTTACGATGACATGGGGATCCTGCTTGATCAGTACAAAGTTGAATCAATCTACGACAGTTTAGGGTTTTCACCGCATAACCGGAACATCCTACACGTAGTTGAGCCTAGCAGATACGAAAGATGATGGAAAACTAGTCCTAAAAGAGGCCTAAAAACCAACATTAAGTCAATTCCCGGAACAATCCCTTCTAGGACTAGCAAACCACGCCTCACGCACTACCGGATCGTTCAACCCGTTTGCAAGGCCTAACCATGCGGATATCAAACTAATCCTTGGAGAACAAGGAACAACTATAACAGATCGGATCTACTAAACAAAGAACAAGCAAGATGCTGCCCTTACACCTAAGATAGATATAAAGGCAGCTAGATATCGAGGGGTAGCATAGCTAAGCAAACATATTCAGAAAAACATCGATGCAAGCCCCAAAACATCTACGATAAGGGTGTTACTCGCCATCAACAAGGCTTCAGTACGAGTAACACCAGATAACGAATAAACCGATACTGCCTAGATCGATGCTTACCCGGAAGAAACCCTTGAAACAAGGGGTGGCGATGCGCCTAGATTGTGTTTGTTGTGAACGTGGTCGTCCTCCTTTCTCAATAACCCTAGGTACATATTTATAGTCCGGGGACTTTCTATCTTTGGAATAAACCTAGTCGTACACGACCAAACTCTATCTCTTAATTCTAAACTAAGATGCAATCTACCATAATGTACAGATACACGGGCAATCTAGCCCAAATTCTCGCACAAGGCCGATTCAGAGACACTTCGTGTACGTATCCTCCAAGCCCATCTCAATTACGGCCCATCTTCTGATTTGGCCAAAATCTGGTGATAACAGTCTTATCATGTCATGTCTACACGACTACACCATCGACACCTCCCTATTTTGACCCCTTCACTCACACTCTTCCGCGAGGCTTCGTGTCTTGCACGACACATGCTGCAACCAGTGGCGGCGCCAGGTTTGAGTTGCTGGGTATTCATTGTAATTTTTTTCAGCTCAAGGCAACATAGTGTACTATGATTTAGAAGCTTGTTTGTGGAAAATTAGGTTTGCTACTATGAGTCTATGCGCGTGTGCTTGAAGAATGCTCCCCCTCCGCTGCTTCGTTCGATGGCCGCTGCTCCCCTTGCGGCCTCGCCGCCGGGCTGCCGAGCCGTCATGCTCCTCAAGCATGACGAGCCCATCCCCCATCCCAGGGACGGAGCCAGGAATGAAATATAAGGGGGTCAATCTTATTATGAGGGAGCCAGAACTAGCTAAAATCACATAAATAAGGAGCTGCCATGGCTTGTGTTCAAAGGGGGGGGGCAGCCCCCCTCGTCCCCCCTTGTCTCTGTCCCTGCCCCATCCTTAAGTCTCTCCCTCCAGATTTAATTCTCCTTAATTCTCTCTCAGGTCCAGCGCTACTGATTGACCATGCCCGCACGGGACTCTCCCTAATCTCCGGCGCCATTAACTGTCCATGCATGAATAGAATTCTGCTTTGATATCTGGCGCAGGGTAACAGAACAAGGAACGATTAATTAGGGGTAGCGGAGGGACTAATGATGTATGCTGCTATCGGCCAGATGAGAACATGTACTCCGTATAATGTTTATTTTTGAACAGAATCTTGGGTATTCACTTGCATACAGTGTTGGAGATATGCCCAAGAGGCAATAATAAAGTGGTTATTATAATATCTTTGTGTTTATGATAAATGTTTGCATACCATGCTATAATTGTATTAACCGAAACATTGATACATGTGTGTTATGTAAACAACAAGGAGTCCCTAGTAAGCCTCTTGTATAACTAGCTTGTTGATTAATGGATGATCATGGTTTCGTGATCATGAACATTGGATGTTATTAATAACAAGGTTATGTCATTAGTTGAATGATATAATGGACACACACCCAAATGAGTGTAGCATAAGATCAAGTCATTAAGTTCAAATTGCTATAAGCTTTCGATACATAGTTGCCTTAGTCCTTCGACCATGAGATCATGTAAATCACTTACACCGGAAGGGTACTTTGATTACATCAAACGCCATTGCGTAAATGGGAGGTTATAAAGATGGGATTAAGTATTCGGAAAGTGTGAGTTGAGGCATATGGATCAATAGTGGGATTTGTCCATCCTGATAACGGATAGATATACTCTGGGCCCTCTCGGTGGAATATCGTCTGATTAGCTTGCAAGCATATGATTTGATCATAAGAGATGACATACCACGGTACGAGTAAAGAGTACTTGTCGGTAACGAGGTTGAACAAGGTACGGAGATACCGATGATCAAACTTCGGACAAGTAAAATATCGTGTGACAAAGGGAATTGACATCTTATGTAAATGGTTCAATCGATCACTAAGTCATCGTTGAATATGTGGGAGCCATTATGGATCTCCAGATCCCGCTATTGGTTATTGCTCGGAGAGGAGTCTCGACCATGTCTGCATAGTTCGCGAACCGTAGGGTGACGCGCTTAAGGTTCGATGTCGCATAAGTATATTTGAATATGGTATGGAGACGAAGTTTGTTCGGAGTCTCGGATGTGATCCAGGATGTCACGAGGAGGTCCGGAATAGTCCGGAGAATAAGATTCATATAAGGGAAGTTGATTTCTGGGTTTCGGAAAAGTTCGGGATTTTTCCGGTGATTGACTGGAAGGTTCTAGAAGGTTCCGGAGGGGTCCACCATGGGGCCCACGACCTAGGAGGGCTAGCATGGGCCGAGGGGATGCTCCCTGGCCTAATGGGCTGGGGGCACATGCCCCCCAAGGCCCAGGCCGGCCAACCCCTAGGGAAACCCTAGGGGGATCAACTTGGGGGGAGGAAATCCCTCTCCCCCCACTTGGCCGCCGCCCCCCTAACCCTAGATGGGAAGGGGGCCACCCCACCGACCTGGCCCCCTATATAAAGAGGGGAGGGGGTGGCCGGCCACCCATCCCATGATTAGCCCCTCCTCTGGCCGCCTCTCTCCTCCACCATACGCTGCTCCGGCTTAGGCGAAGCCCTGCAGTTTTCTTCCTCCACTTCCACCACCACGCCGTCGTGCTGCTGGAACTTGGAGGAGATCTACCACACCTCCGCTGCCCGCTGGAACGGGGAGAGGAAGGAGCTTCATCGACACCGTACGCGCGGCCGAGTACGGAAGTGCTGCCGGATTGCAGCACCGAACGATCGTCTACACCAACAACGAGATTAATCTCGTAAGCTTTGGAATCTTCGAGGGTTAGTCTCATCTCCATCTCGTTGCTTCGATCTTGTAGATTAGATCTTGGGTGTTCCATAGATTAGATCTTGGATTTATTCGTCTTTGCGGTAGGAATTTTTTTGTTTTCTATGCTACGAACCCCATCAGTGGTATCAGAGCCATGTCTATGCATAGATCTGTTGCACGAGTAGAACACAATGGTTTTGT
This sequence comes from Lolium rigidum, assembly GCF_022539505.1. Taxonomy (NCBI): domain Eukaryota; kingdom Viridiplantae; phylum Streptophyta; class Magnoliopsida; order Poales; family Poaceae; genus Lolium; species Lolium rigidum. Next base: position 157,442,509 of record NC_061514.1, read on the forward strand.
GGGCGGTGATGCTTTTGTTGCTTTAGTTTGTTTACTTTGCATCTTGCGGGATGGTGGGATGAAGCGGCCCGGGCTAACTTTACATGACCTCGTCTCATGAGACTTGCTCCACGCTTGACATGCAACTTGTATTGCATAAGTGGCTTTGCGGGTGTCTGTCTCTCCCACCATAGTGAAGATTACAATTTGCACTTTCTATTGTCAACACTAGTATCACCATTGTGGTTCATGTTCGTAGGTAGATTGGATCTTACTCGAAAACCCTAAACCACGTAAAATATGCAAACCAAATTAGAGGCGTCTAACTTGTTTTTGCAGGGGTTTGGTGATGTGATATGGCCATGATGTGATGATGATTATATTTGATGTATGAGATGTTCATTGTTGTATTATGGCAACCGGCAGGAGCCTAATGGCTGTCTTTAATTTTTGTCAAAGACCTGCGTGTCTATTCATCATGTAATAGCTTTATTTCAAGTAGTTGTTATAGTAGCTATAAGTGATGGACAACCATGAAGCGGCGCCACTGACCTTGACACCATGCTGGTGATGATGGAGATCATGTCCGTGCTTTGGAGATGGAGATCAAAAGCACAACAAGAAAGGCCATATCATATCACACATTATAAATTGCATGTGATGTTAATCCTTTTTATGCATCCTATTTTGCTTAGATCGCGACGGTAGCATTATAAGAAGATCCCTCTCACTAAATATCAAGATAATAAAGTGTTCATCCTTAGTATGCACCGTTGCTAAGACTTGTCGTTTCGAAGCATCTCGTGATGATCGGGTGTGATAGACTCTACATGTGCATACAACGGGAGCAAGCCAGATTTGCACACGCGGATACTAAGGTTGCCTTGACGAGCCTAGCATGTCAGACATGGTCTCGGAACACGGGATACCGAAAGGTAGAGCATGAGTCATATGAATGATATGATGAACACTTTGAGTGTTCGCCTTTGAAGCTACATCTTTTCTCGTGAAGATCAGACTTGGTGTAGTGGATTTCGTTCGTGTAATCACTAAGACAATGCGAGGGATGTTGTTTTGAGTGGGAGTTCACCTAGTTAATTTAAGAATTAAAATTGAACTCATTTTATCATAAACTTAGTCTAAACTCTTTGCAAATATGTTGTAGATCATGGCGCCCCCCTCCATCAATTTTAACCAGTTCCTAGAGAAAGAAAAGCTTAATGGCAATGGTAGCAACTTCACTGACTGGTTCCGTCATGTGAGGATTTTTCTCACTGGTGGAAGCCTGCAATATGTGCTCTATGCACCGCTAGGTCCCCCACCACCTCCTGCAGTATCCGAGGACATAAAGAATGTTTATGAGACTCGGGCAACTCGGTACTCCGAAGTTCAGTGTGCCATCTTGTGCAGCTTAGAGGCAGAGCTCCAAAAGCGTTTTGAGCACCACGACCCATGTGAGATGATGCGTGAGCTCAAGCTTATCTTTGAAACTCATGCGGCCGTGGAGAGCTATGAGGCCTCGAAACAGTTCTTTAGCTGTATGATGGAAGAGGGCAGCTCCGTTAGTGAGCACATGTCCGCCATGTCCGGACATGCGAAGAAGCTCAGTGACATGGGGATGATGATCCCTAACCAGCTGGGTATTCATCGTGTCCTTCAATCACTGCCACCAAGTTACAAGAACTTCGTGATGAACTACAACATGCAGAACATGAATAAAGATTTACCTGAACTCTTTTCCATGCTGAAATCTGCTGAAGTAGAGATAAAGAAGGAGAATCAAGTGTTGATGGTCAACAAGACCACCGGTTTCAAAAAGCAGGGCAAGCCTAACAAGGGTAACTTCAAGAAGGGCGGCAAGAAAGTTGCAGCGCATCCTGAGAAGCCTAAGGCTGGTCCTAATCTGAGACCGTGTGCTATTACTGCCAGGGGAAGGGGCACTGGAAGCGCAATTGCTCCAAATACTTGGCCGATCTGAAGAGCGGCCATGTAAAAAAAGAAAGGTATATTTGATATACATTTTATTGATGTTTATCTTACTGGTTCTCGTAGTAGTGCCTGGGTATTTGATACTGGTTCGGTTGCTCACATTTGTAACTCGAAACAGGAAGCTGCGGAATAGACGAAGCCCGGCAAGGGACGAGGTGACGATGCGCGTTGGAAATGGATCCAAAGTCGATGTGATCGCCGTCGGCACGCTCCCTCTACATCTACCTTCGGGATTAGTTTTAAACCTCAATAATTGTTATTTGGTACCTGCGTTGAGCATGAACATTATATCCGGATCTTGTTTGATGCAAGACGGTTATTCGTTTAAGTCCGAGAATAATGGTTGTTCGATTTATATGAGTAATGTCTTTTATGGCCATGCACCTGAGATGAATGGTTTATTCTTGTTAAATCTCGATAGTAGTGATACACATGTTCATAACATTGATGCTAAGCGAATTAAATTGAATGATAATTCTACTTATATGTGGCACTGTCGTCTTGGTCATATTGGAGTGAAGCGCATGAAGAAACTCCATTCCGATGGACTTCTTGAGTCACTTGACTTTGAGTCACTTGACAGATGCGAAACATGTCTAATGGGAAAAATGACTAAGACTCTATTTTCTGGTACAATGGAGCGAGCTACAGACTTGTTGGAAATCATACATACCGATGTGTGTGGACCAATGAGTGTAGCATCGCGCGGTGGTTATCGTTATGTTCTAACCTTCACGGATGATCTGAGTAGATATGGATATATTTACTTTATGAAACATAAGTCCGAGACTTTTGAGAAGTTCAAGGAATTCCAAAGTGAAGTAGAAAATCAACGTAACAAGAAGATTAAGTTTCTGCGTTCTGATCGCGGAGGCGAATATCGGAGTTATGAGTTTGGCATGCATTTAAAGAAATGCGGAATACTTTCACAGTTGACACCGCCGGGAACACCACAACGCAATGGTGTGTTCGAACATCGTAATCGAACTCTCTTAGATATGGTTCGATCTATGATGTCTCTTACCGATTTGCCATTATCATTTTGGGGTTATGCATTAGAGACAGCCGCATTCACTTTAAATAGGGCACCATATAAATCCGTTGAAACGACACCGTATGAATTATGGTTTGGGAAGAAACCTAAGTTGTCATTCCTTAAAGTTTGGGGTTGCGAAGCTTATGTAAAGAAGTTACAACCTGACAAGCTAGAACCCAAAGCGGAGAAATGTGTCTTCATAGGATACCCTAAAGAAACAATTGGGTACACTTTCTATCACAGATCCGAAGGCAAAATCTTTGTTGCCAAGAACGGATCCTTTCTTGAGAAGGAGTTTCTCACTAAAGAAGTGACTGGAAGGAAAGTAGAACTCGACGAGGTTGATGAACCTTCTCTCATAGATCAGAGTAGCGCGAGTGCCGGAAGAAGTTTCGCGCAGCCAACGCCGATAGGAGAGGAAGCAAATGATGATGATCATGAAACTTCGAACGAGGAAGCTACTGAACCTCGCAGATCGACGAGGGAACGTACCACTCCTGATTGGTATGATCCCTGTCTTAATGTCATGATTGTGGACAACAATGATGAGGACCCTGCGACATATGAAGAAGCAATGATGTGTAACATCCCAAATTTCAATAAAAGGAAGAAGAAGAATTCCAGAGATCCAAAATTCAGAACCAACAAAAACTTTTAAATTGCATATAGTGCCCTGCATAGGACTTGTGCATTTTGAGTGATAAGCCATGATGCTTGTTTTATTTGTTATGTAATGAACCCTAAAACCCTAAAGTGATCAAGTGAAGATCACCAAACAAATAAATCAAAAAGAGAAAGAAATCAAATAAGAGTAAAACCCTAAATACCCTAACATATGACTTATGCCATTTTTACAAATTTGATCCTAAACCCATTTGATCTTCACCATTATTTGCAATATGATATTAAAGAGTTATTACAACTTTGGGAATCAAAGAAATACCATTTAAACCAAACCCAAAAATCAAAATATGATCACATGGAATAATGGTCATTTTTGACAATTATATTCTGGTCACCACTTTGAGCCTCTCTATTTCAAGATTTCTAAACTAAACAAATTCAAATCTTTGCATGTCATCCAAGTACACAACAAGGTGAACAACTTTTGTAAAGATCATCATACCAAATTCATTTTGGATCAAGAGATATGATCAAGCAAAGATGAGACTTTGAAACAAATGCAAGATTCCCAATTTTCAAAATGTGATCAAACCAAGCCTTGTCTTGACCACCACTTGACCTAGCATTGATCCCTGGACATCACTACACCTAGCCCATGCAAGAAACCACCATGGACACGACCAGAACATGGCTGGCCATGGCCATGCCGGCCCCGTTCCACCTCGACTCGCCACCCTTCTCTCCCTGCCTCTCCAACCCTCACCACCTTGCCAAACACGTCGCCCTTGATCCCAGAAGATCGCCCGTACTCGCCATTGACCGAGAGGACAACGACACGACCCGGACGACGCACGCCCAGTACGTCCCAGGTACGACCCGAGCGGCATGGCGACGTCACCGCGCACGGACGCGCGCGACACGGCCACGCGGCGTTTGCCGTACCTCGTCGTACCCCGACCACCTCCGCGCGCCCTGGTACCCTCCTCACCACGCGGAGCTCGCCGGACACGCCGTCGTCACCACCTAGCGCCTACCGTCGGCGGAGAGGACGAGCGCTCCCGCCACGGCCGCGCCAGTACGTGCAAGGACCCGACCACCGTACGCCTCGCCTTAACTCGCCACGGACGCTCGCGGATTCGCCGTACCCTCCCGATCGTCGCTATGTCATCGCCTAGCCCTCTAGCTCGCCGGAGGCGCCGCGCCCGCGACGACCCGCACCACGACCCGCAGCACCTCCTCAATCCTATAAATACCGAGCTCCCTGGACACAACCAAGCACACCACCTCGCTCACCACTCTTCACTGCCTCGCCTCACACTATTAGCCAGTTAAATCATCACCGGAGTCGCCTCAATTTGATGATTGGAGCCGCGGAAGCCTGGTGAACATCGCCGTCGATTGGAGCCGCCCCTGGAGCCGCCGCCGGTACCAGGAGCATCGCTGTCGTCTACACCTTCCTCGAGCACACTGCCAACCCTAGCTGGAGCAACGGTGCGCCCTCCGACCCCCTACCCGAGCTGCCGGTGAGCTTCTCTCTCGCCGTCGACGACGACGAACGTGAGCCGTTGATCTGCGTTCTAATCCAACGCTCCCCTTTGATCCATACCGCTTTGGCTGTTAAGAGTCGCTGACGGGTGGAGCCCCCTGTCAGGCAGCCCACGCGTGCGTGGATGCATGGTGGGCTGGCCTTGGGCCGTCTTAAACCAATTAGGCCCAACTGTGTTTCCCGCCGTCCTTTTTAATTCAAATTTCGTTTAATAAATTCCATTCAAATTCAATACTAGACTCAACTTTGAAAATTCATAGAATCTGTTTGGCTTGGCCAAATTCGACAAACTTTATATTATTGGAAAGCTAGTAAAAAGATCTACAACATGCCACTGGTCTCACCTCGAGATATGTTGTGGAAATAAAATGATAAAAAGAAGAAGGCAGGGACTTTTTCATATTCAAATAATTATTAAAAATCAACCAAAATAGATATTTAATTAATTCCAACTCTTATAGCTCACCATTGACTTACACTAATTGTTTCTGCAAGAAAATGGTGTGGTCACTTTGCATGATCATGCCCTAGTTTAATTAATGGACAATATGGCTAGTTTGGTTAAGTAATATTGTCCAAAACTATTAAGTAAATCATATGAAGTCTTTTACTTCATTTAAATCTCGTTCCAAGTGAATTCATGTGATGTTTGGACCCCTGGTTCAAACAATCTTAGATGAAATACTTGGAAAATTAAATCAGTTGTAGAATTATTAAATAGTATGAGGTATCTCTATCTCATTTAAATCATTTTCTCAAATGATGATAATGAATGTTTGACTTAGGTCAATATGAATTCATGTATGATTATTTGAGAAGTTAAAACTTAAGAAGATTCAATGAGAGGAAATTATTTCCCTCAAGAACTAAATGGAATTGTTCATTACATATGAAATGAGAGGAAATTACTTTTCAATAAAGAAAACCAATTCACCTAATTATTTTATGTTTGTGCTTAGCATAGTTTGTGTGAAATAATGATGTGATTAGTATAGCTCTTGAGCTTGTTTAGTGATTATACCTCGTATTCAAATTTAGACGCTAGCACCGGAGAATACCAAGAGGAAGAAGGATTCTACCCAGAGGAGGAAGAAGAAAACCTAGAGAACTACCAAGGCAAGCTAATACTCTTGCAAAGTGCAAAGCCTCTTTGGGGCAAGGCACCATGATTCTTATCTTTCTTAACACAAGCCTATCCTAAGTTTATACCATACAAGTTTTACTTGTTGATTTCAAAAAGTTGACTTAACTTGGTCTAGGTGAATAAGATTACTAGAGTAGCAAAGTTAGTCTCAAAGATAGCAAAACAATGTAGCACCCCTCATGATTAGTGCTAGTGCTAAAATACTAAAACTTGACTACTCTAGATGGAAACATATGACTTGTTGAATTTGAAACCTTGGAATGATGAAACATTCCATTGAATGATTTGAGGTTGAATGTGAACAAGAGAAGATAGTGATTTTTGATATAAACCTGATATTGGTTTGGATGCGATACCTTTCCAATTTTGAGTACCCCCACAATACCTGATTATGGGTAGGGCTTAACTGGAAGTTTATAAATTTTAGTATGGGTTCCCTCTGAACACACATCATAGGGGTTATGCCGAGGCTGCCTCGGTTGATGAGAAATGATGTGAATTGAGGTGAATTGTACGGCCAAGCCCTGTGCAGTTCCCAGGTTAACAGTTGGTTTTCACTGGGAGGCCAAGCTCATGGGGAGAGGTGCTCATACTAGAGTCACGTAAGTGAAAGGTTATGGTTGATGATCCGCGTCATCGTGTTACGATGATTCGGAGTTATTCCGACGGATGAAATCAAATGTTGTGGCACAAGTGTGCAACCTCTGCGAGTGTAAATCTATTCGAATAGCCATGTCCACGGTTACGGACGGTTGGAAAGGCCATACAGTTTCCGGTGTCAGATTTTGAAAATGTTGGTGAAATGAATGGTGACTTGGTGACTGGTTGTGGGAATGACACTAATGTTCCCACTTGAGTTAGTTAGTACATGAATAAGCTTTGCTCAAATAATTATGAACTAGAGTTGGATTATGCAAAATAACTAGAGTTTAGCACCCCTTACTCAAGTTGTTAGTACTTACATTAGTGTTAGTTTGCAAGTACTTAAAGTACTTACGGCTTTGTCCCTGGCTATTCAAATGGCCAGAGTATGAAGATGAACAGAACTATCACGAAGATGACCAGCAGGACGTCTACGACAACTAGGAGTTTTCTGACGTCAAGCGTTGGCCTGTGGACTAGAGAGTCCCTTTATCTTTACGCTTCCGCTATGAACTTGTGTATGTTCATTGATCGATAGATCAACTATTTGTGTAATATGGATCATGTGATTCAAGTTGTAAGACAATATGGTTTGTAATAAATGATGACTATGATATTCGACTATTATGCCTCGCAACAACATTATCCTGGGATTGCGATGAATGACATAATAGGCACCCGGACTTAAAAATCCGGGTGTTGACAAGTTGGTATCAGAGCCATTGTTTGACCTTAGAAAACCTTAGTTAGAATGGGCGTTCATAAAAACCTAACTTTGAAATCAAAATGAAGAGAATATTTATGAAAAGTTACTCATACTCTTGTCTTGGAGGCTTTTTCGAAATTTGATAAATCATGCTCTTTCTTATTGTATCTACTTAAAATTTTGCCACACTTGTTCACTCTCTAACTTACTCTCCCAATTCGCTTGCAGATGGAGCCGAATGCACCCATCAACGCCAAGTTTTATCAACTTGGTAACGGAGGGAGTTTGATCTTCGAGCACGACCTCACCGCTGTCTCGAACTTTCTGGGACGCCTCCACCCCGAGTTCCACGGGATCCAGGTTAATGATCAGCCTGGCGGCGAGTTGCAGTGGATCATCACCTAAGATCTGAGGGGAAACATGGAGTCTCCCACCTCGGAGAGAATCCTTTTCTCCTTCCGTGAGAGCAACTGGCTCGATGGACTTGCACGTGGCCTTCAGGAGGCACTTGCGCGCCTCTGTGGACAGAACGCGGTGCGCCTACTTGCGTCTCGCTTCGCTCACCTGGTGAAGCGTGATGCCGCAGGAGTGCCCATGGCTCTGCAGTCTCACCCTGAGTTGAGGCACCACGCTGAGCATCTGGATTTCATCGTCGTATCACACTCAGCAGGATCTGGACAACGCCCGCGCGTACGCGAACCAGACTCACCTTGCACTGGCCACTCATGGTGATGGCATCAAGATGCTGTCCAAGGACCGCAACAAGCTTCGCCTGCAGCGTGCCAAGAGGGATGCTACTATTGTGCGCCTTCGCGCCCAGATAGCGTCACTAGAGGCCACTGTCAAGGCCCAGGAGGATCAGCTGAGAGAGATGGAGGATGACGAGGCTGGTATCGACATTCAGGGAGGAGACGCCTTCCTGAGTGACGATGACGACTTTGAGGAGGACGGTTTCACTGAGGAGGAGGACTACGCGTTCCTGGAGCCAGGACCTGATGACGTCGTTCCCATCGACGTTGAGGATGAGGGTAGTTGCACTTGATCACTGATGTAGGTGTGAGTTGTATCCCGCCCCTTGTATCGTAGCATGAGAATGGTTCTTAAAACCTTGGGAAGTGTTGATCTGTTAGCTTGTAATGTGTGCTGCTGAATGAATGAATGAATGAATGTTTGTGTTTGTCATCAAAAGTATTCAAGTTTTACAAGTTTTGAACTCACTGAAAATGAACCATAGAAATTTCCCTCTTATCTTGTAATCTTCTGTATATTCAGATGGCCCCTCCCAATCGCAACAACAATGATGCCATGATGCAACTGCTGCAAACCTTGCTAGCTGACAAGGAGACTGAAAGAGCTGAACGTCAAGCCAACATCGCAGCACTGCAAAACCTTGCCAACCAAGGCCATGGGAATCATGATCACCCCGGATCAAAGCTCAAGAACTTCCAGAACACCAACCCTCCGGTGTTTAGCAAGACTGAGGAACCTCTTGATGCCGACGACTGGATCCAGACTATGGAGAACAACTTGGAAGTCGCCGGAGTAGAAGCCAATGAGAAGGTCCTGTTTGCAACCCACTACCTTGCTGGACCAGCCCGAGCCTGGTGGACTAGCACCCGTGCCATGAACGGAGGTCAAGTCATGACTTGGGCAGATTTCAAGCTCAAGTTCAGCAAGTACCATGTACCCCCGGGTCTTATCAAGAAGATGCGGGATGAGTTCCGCGAACTCAAGCACGGAAGGATGACGGTGGTAGAATACCGCGACAGGTTTCTTACACTGTCAAGGTATGCCCCTGACGAGACCGACACCACTGAGAAGAGGGAGGAGAGATTCCTGAACGGACTGCATGATGAGATGCAGACTGTCCTAGTCAACATCCCCTTCGCTGACCTTGAAGCCTTAGTGGACTCCGCCATTCAGATGGAAGGCAAGTTGAACCAAGCCAATGAGAACCGCAAACGTCGCATGATGCACCAGAGTGGGCCCAGCAATACTCCAAAGTATCGCCCCAGCTCAAGCGGAGGTTTTGCCCCCAGAAACAACAAGCCACAGATGCAGACTTCACGCCCCGGTTTTCAGAACCGGAGTGGAGGAAACGCCATGCCAGGAGGCCATCCCAACAACAACCACAACTACCAGAACAACACCAACAACTTCAACCGCGCCCCAATGCGAGCCCCCAACACCAACAACAACAACACCAACACCGCTCCAAGGACTGGGAGCAACGCCATCCCCGTCGCAACCAAGGACAAGACCACCATCACTTGCTATGAGTGTGGTGTAGTGGGACACTACTCCAACGAGTGCCCCAAGAGACTCGCCAAGCTCGCCGGCAACACTGCTGCACCTGCTCAGCAGCAACGCCGCGTTTCCACCGGAAAGAAGTTCGCCCCCAACAACCCCAATAACTGCAACGGTCGCATCTTCCACATGAACGCCGAAGAAGCCCAGGAAGCACCAGATGTTGTACTGGGTATGTTCCCTGTCAACTCAGTACCTGCCAGAGTGTTGTTTGATTCCGGAGCATCTCATTCTTTTGTCACCGAAGACTTTGCATCAACGAGTAAAATTCAACCTCTCAGTTTGAAACATGTTATGATAGTTCAAATCCCCGGATCAACCACTAAAGCCAGAAAATTTTGCAAAAATGTACCCATCAGAATACATGAAGTAGATTTCTATGCCAATCTGATAATTCTGGGAACCAAAGGGTTGGAAATAGTGCTGGGTATGGATTAGATGGCCAAACATCATGGAATGATTGACTGTGCCAAGAAAGCCATCACCATGACCAGTAGCACCGGTATCATAGTAGAACATGTCTCTGAATTACTACCCAGAAAATTTACCTGCAACCAGAGTGTAGCCAAGCTAACCTTGGATCAGATCAGGGTTGTTTGTCGATATCCTGATGTGTTTCCTGATGGTCTACCCGGTATGCCCCCTGATCGGGATATCGAGTTTATCATCGAGTTAATCCCTGGAACCGGACCCATAGCCCAGAGAGCCTATAGCATGAACCCAGCAGAGCTAGTGGAACTGAAGAAGCAACTGGATGAACTGTTAGCCAAAGGTCTGATTCGACCAAGTGCGTCGCCTTGGAGATCCCCAGTTTTGTTTGTGGACAAGAAAGACGGTGCCAGTCGTTTATGTACGGACTATCGTAAGCTTAACGATGTCACCATCAAAAACAAATACCCCTTGCCGAAGATAGAAGACCTGTTTGATCAGCTGACCGGTGCTGTAGTATTCTCAAAGATTGATCTCAGGACTGGATACCATCAACTGAAGATTCGTGCATCGGATATTCCCAAAACTGCCTTTACCACTAGATATGGATTGTACGAGTACAATGTCATGTCATTTGGATTGACCAATGCCCCCGCTTATTTCATGAACCTCATGAATAAGATCTTCATGAACTTTCTGGATAAGTTTGTTGTTGTTTTCATCGATGACATCCTAATCTACTCCAAGTCCGAAGAAGAACATGAACAACACCTAGAAGCTGTCTTGGATACCCTTAGAGAACATCAGCTGTATGCTAAGTTCAGCAAATGTGAGTTTTGGCTGAAGGAAGTAGGATTCCTGGGACATATCTTGTTTGCAGGAGGAATTGTCGTAGATCCCGCCAAAATCAAGACTGTTGCAGAATGGAAAGCCCCAACAACCCAGACCGAGGTCCGCGCTTTTCTTGGATTAGCCGGATATTACCGCAGATTTGTAGAAGGCTTTTCGAGCATCGCTCGACCAATGACCCAATTGCTAAAGAAGGACAAGAAGTTCGAATGGACTGATAAATGTGAAGAGAGTTTCCAACAACTCAAGCTTAGACTGACCTCAGCCCCAATTCTGATCATGCCGGACATCACCAAACCCTTTGACGTTTACTGTGATGCATCCAAGATTGGTCTCGGATGTGTGTTGATGCAGGAAGGCAAAGTGATATCTTATCTATCCCGGCAACTGAAGCAGCATGAGCAGAACTATCCAACCCATGACCTGGAGCTCGCAGCCGTAGTTTTAGCACTGAAGGTGTGGCGTCATTACCTCATGGGTAATCGCTGCGAGATCTATTCGGATCATAAAAGCCTGAAGTATATCTTCACCCAGAAGGAGCTGAATATGAGGCAAACAAGATGGTTAGAATTGATCAAGGATTATGATATGGAAATTCACTACCACCCCGGCAAGGCCAATGTGGTAGCGGATGCGCTGAGTAGACTGCCGTGTCAGTTGAACTCAATGATAGCCGAAGAACAATCCAGCCTATACCAGGAGTTTGAGCAGTTTAGAATGGAGCTAGTTAGTGAAGGATTCCTAGCCAGCATAGAGCTACAACCCACTTTGATTGGTCAGATCAAGGAAGCCCAGAAAGGAAATGCCAGCATTGATGGAATCAAGACCCAGATAGCCGCAGGAAAGGCACCAGGATTCACCGTAGATGAAGAAGGAGTTCTTTGGTACAACGGACGTCTGTGTGTACCGTCAGACTCAGAGTTGAAACAAGTTATTCTGAAGGAAGCCCATGACACCTTATACTCTATTCATCCCGGAGGTACCAAGATGTATCAAGACTTGAAGGAACAATTCTGGTGGCATGGAATGAAGAGGGAGATCGGAAGCTACATCGCCAAGTGTGATATCCGTCGGCGAGTCAAGGCAGAACATCAGCGACCCGCAGGACTGCTGCAACCACTACAGATTCTAGAATGGAAGTGGGACTCTGTAGGAATGGACTTTATCACAGGTTTGCCTAAATCCAGCAAAGGCAATGATTCCATATGGGTAGTTGTTGATAGATTGACCAAGGTAGCCCATTTCATCGCTGTCAAGACCACCTACCAAGGCCCAAAGTTAGCTGAACTGTACATCTCCAGAATAGTCGCCCTGCATGGAACCCCGAAGTCGATAGTGTCAGATAGAGGATCACAATTCACCTCAAGATTCTGGCAAAAGGTGCATGAAGGACTAGGAACCCGTCTGAATTTCAGCACCGCCTATCACCCGCAGACCGATGGACAGACCGAAAGAGTCAACCAGATATTGGAGGACATGCTGAGAGCATGTGTACTGGAATATGGATCCAAGTGGGAAGACTGCCTGCCTTGCGCAGAATTCTCTTACAACAACAGTTACCAAGCCAGTTTACAGATGGCCCCCTTTGAAGCCTTGTACGGAAGGAAGTGCCGTACCCCTTTGAATTGGTCGGAAGTCGGAGAGAGTCAAGTCTTTGGACCTGATGTTCTTCGTGAAGCTGAAGAGAAGGTGCACAAGATCCGCGAATACCTCAAGACGGCGCAATCAAGGCAGAAGAGTTACGCCGACAAGAGACGCCGAGAGATGACCTTCGAGATCGGAGATTTTGTCTATCTCAAAGTATCCCCCCCTGAAAGGAATGCAGAGATTTCAGCTGAAAGGAAAGCTTGCACCCCGATATGTCAGACCATTCAAAGTTCTGAGTCGCCGAGGCGAAGTGTCTTATCAACTGGAGTTGCCTGAAGAAATGTCGGCTGTGCACGACGTGTTTCACATCTCACTTCTCCGGAAATGCCTAGAAGTCCCTGAGAAGACTGAAGTGTTCAAAAACATCGATCACCGTTCGGTGGATATCAATCAAGATCTGACATACCGCGAAGTGCCGATTCGCATCTTGGAGGAAGCTTACAGAACTACCCGCACTCGAAGCATCAAGTTTCTAAAGATACAGTGGAGCAACCATACTGAAGATGAAGCCACTTGGGAGCGAGAGGAAGATATGAAGAAAGAATACCCAGATCTCTTTAGTACCTAAATTTCTTTAAGATCTCGGGACGAGATCTTTTGTAAGGGGGAAGGGTTTGTAACATCCCAAATTTCAATAAAAGGAAGAAGAAGAATTCCAGAGATCCAAAATTCAGAACCAACAAAAACTTTTAAATTGCATATAGTGCCCTGCATAGGACTTGTGCATTTTGAGTGATATGCCATGATGCTTGTTTTATTTTTTATGTAATGAACCCTAAAACCCTAAAGTGATCAAGTGAAGATCACCAAACAAATAAATCAAAAAGAGAAAGAAATCAAATAAGAGTAAAACCCTAAATACCCTAACATATGACTTATGCCATTTTTACAAATTTGATCCTAAACCCATTTGATCTTCACCATTATTTGCAATATGATATTAAAGAGTTATTACAACTTTGGGAATCAAAGAAATACCATTTAAACCAAACCCAAAAATCAAAATATGATCACATGGAATAATGGTCATTTTTGACAATTATATTTCTGGTCACCACTTTGAGCCTCTCTATTTCAAGATTTCTAAACTTAACAAATTCAAATCTTTGCATGTCATCCAAGTACACAACAAGGTGAACAACTTTTGTAAAGATCATCATACCAAATTCATTTTGGATCAAGAGATATGATCAAGCAAAGATGAGACTTTGAAACAAATGCAAGATTCCCAATTTTCAAAATGTGATCAAACCAAGCCTTGTCTTGACCACCACTTGACCTAGCATTGATCCCTGGACATCACTACACCTAGCCCATGCAATAAACCACCATGGACACGACCAGAACATGGCTGGCCATGGCCATGCCGGCCCCGTTCCACCTCGACTCGCCACCCTTCTCTCCCTGCCTCTCCAACCCTCACCACCTTGCCAAACACGTCGCCCTTGATCCCAGAAGATCGCCCGTACTCACCATTGACCGAGAGGACAACGACACGACCCGGACGACGCGCGCCCAGTACGTCCCAGGTACGACGCGAGCGGCATGGCGACGTCACCGCGCACGGACGCGCGCGACACGGCCACGCGCCGTTCTCCGTACCTCGTCGTACCCCGACCACCTCCGCGCGCCCTGGTACCCTCCTCACCACGCGGAGCTCACCGGACACGCCGACGTCACCACCTAGCGCCTACCGTCGGCGGAGAGGACGAGCGCGCCCGCCACGGCCGCGCCAGTACGTGCAAGGACCCGACCACCGTACGCCTCGCCTTAACTCGCCACGGACGCTCGCGGATTCGCCGTACCCTCCCGATCGTCGCTGCGTCATCGCCTAGCCCTCTAGCTCGCCGGAGACGCCGCGCCCGCGACGACCCGCACCACGACCCTCAGCACCTCCTCAATCCTATAAATACCGAGCTCCCTGGACACAACCAAGCACACCACCTCGCTCACCACTCTTCACTGCCTCGCCTCACACCATTAGCCAGTTCAATCATCGCCGGAGTCGCCTCAATTTGATGATTGGAGCCGCGGAAGCCTGGTGAACATCACCGTCGATTGGAGCCGCCCCTGGAGCCGCCGCCGGTACCAGGAGCATCGCCGTCGTCTACACCTTCCTCGAGCACACTGCCAACCCTAGCTGGAGCCACGGTGAGCCCTCCGACCCCCTACCCGAGCCGCCGGCGAGCTTCTCTCTCGCCGTCGACGACGACGAACGTGAGCCGTTGATCTGCGTTCTAATCCAACGCTCCCCTTTGATCCATACCGCTTCGGCTGTGAAGAGTCGCTGACGGGTGGAGCCCCCTGTCAGGCAGCCCACGCGTGCGTGGATGCGTGGTGGGCTGGCCTTGGGCCGTCTTAAACCAATTAGGCCCAACTGTGTTTCCCGCCGGCCTTTTTAATTCAAATTTCGTTTAATAAATTCCATTCAAATTCAATACTGGACCCAACTTTGAAAATTCATAGAATTTGTTTGGCTTGGCCAAATTCGACAAACTTTATATTATTGGAAAGCTAGTAAAAAGATCTACAACATGCCACTGGTCTGACCTCGAGATCTGTTGTGGAAATAAAATGATAAAAAGAAGAAGGCAGGGACTTTTTCATATTCAAATAATTATTAAAAATCAACCAAAATAGATATTTAATTAATTCCAACTCTTATAGCTCACCATTGACTTACACTAATTGTTTCTGCAAGAAAATGGTGTGGTCACTTTGCATGATCATGCCCTAGTTTAATTAATGGACAATATGGCTAGTTTGGTTAAGTAATATTGTCCAAAACTATTAAGTAAATCATATGAAGTCTTTTACTTCATTTAAATCTTGTTCCAAGTGAATTCATGTGATGTTTGGACCCCTGGTTCAAACACTCTTAGATGAAATACTTGGAAAATTAAATCAGTTGTAGAATTATTAAATAGTATGAGGTATCTCTATCTCATTTAAATCATTTTCTCAAATGATGATAATGAATGTTTGACTTAGGTCAATATGAATTAATGTATGATTATTTGAGAAGTTAAAACTTAAGAAGATTCAATGAGAGGAAATTATTTTCCTCAAGAACTAAATGGAATTGTTCATTACATATGAAATGAGAGGAAATTACTTTTCAATAAAGAAAACCAATTCACCTAATTATTTTATGTTTGTGCTTAGCATAGTTTGTGTGAAATAATGATGTGATTAGTATAGCTCTTGAGCTTGTTTAGTGATTATACCTCGTATTCAAATTTAGACGCTAGCATCGGAGAATACCAAGAGGAAGAAGGATTCTACCCAGAGGAGGAAGAAGAAAACCTAGAGAACTACCAAGGCAAGCTAATACTCTTGCAAAGTGCAAAGCCTCTTTGGGGCAAGGCACCATGATTCTTATCTTTCTTAACACAAGCCTATCCTAAGTTTATACCATACAAGTTTTACTTGTTGATTTCAAAAAGTTGACTTAACTTGGTCTAGGTGAATAAGATTACTAGAGTAGCAAAGTTAGTCTCAAAGATAGCAAAGCAATGTAGCACCCCTCATGATTAGTGCTAGTGCTAAAATACTAAAACTTGACTACTCTAGATGGGAACATATGACTTGTTGAATTTGAAACCTTGGAATGATGAAACATTCCATTGAATGATTTGTGGTTGAATGTGAACAAGAGAAGATAGTGATTTTTGATATAAACCTGATTTTTGATATAAACCTGATATTTGTTTTCATTGGGAGGCCAAGCTCATGGGGAGAGGTGCTCATACTAGAGTCTGTAAGTGAAAGGTTATGGTTGATGATCCGCGTACTGTGTTACGATGATTCGGAGTTATTCCGACGGATGAAATCAAATGTTGTGGCACAAGTGTGCAACCTCTGCAGAGTGTAAATCTATTCGAATAGCCGTGTCCACGGTTACGGACGGTTGGAAAGGCCATACAGTTTCCGGTGTCAGATTTTGAAAATGTTGGTGAAATGAATGGTGACTTGGTGACTGGTTGTGGGAATGACACTAATGTTCCCACTTGAGTTAGTTAGTACATGAATAAGCTTTGCTCAAATAATTATGAACTTGAGTTGGATTATGCAAAATAACTAGAGTTTAGCACCCCTTACTCAAGTTGTTAGTACTTACATTAGTGTTAGTTTGCAAGTACTTAAAGTACTTACGGCTTTGTCCCTGGCTATTCAAATGGCCAGAGTATGAAGATGAACAGAACTATCACGAAGATGACCAGCAGGACGCCTACGACAACTAGGAGTTTTCTGACGTCAAGTGTTGGCCTGTGGACTAGAGAGTCCCTTTATCTTTACGCTTCCGCTATGAACTTGTGTATGTTCGTTGATCGATAGATCAACTATTTGTGTAATATGGATCATGTGATTCAAGTTGTAAGACAATATGGTTTGTAATAAATGATGACTATGATATTCGACTATTATGCCTCGCAACAACATTATCCTGGGATTGCGATGAATGACATAATAGGCACCCGGACTTAAAAATCCGGGTGTTGACATGATGAGCCCAGATTCCAACAAATGGCAAGAAGCCATGAAATCCGAAATGGGATCCATGTATGATAACAAAGTTTGGACTTTGGTAGACTTACCTGATAGCCGCAAGGCTGTCGAGAATAAATGGATCTTCAAAAGAAAAATAGATGTTGATGGTAATATTACTGCCTATAAAGCTCAACTTGTCGCAAAGGGTTTCCGAAAAATTCAAGGAGTTGACTACGATGAGACTTTCTCACCTGTAGCGAAGCTAAAGTCTGTGAGGATTTTGTTAGCAATAGCTGCATTTTTCGATTATGAGATTTGGCAGATGGATGTCAAAACGGCGTTCCTTAATGGTGATATTGAGGAAGAGTTGTATATTGTACAACCCAAAGGTTTTGTCGATCCTAAAAATGCTGACAAGGTATGCAAACTTCAGCGTTCCATTTATGGACTGAAGCAAGCATCCCGGAGTTGGAACCTAGGCTTTGATAGAGTGATCAAAGACTTTGGTTTTATACGGACTCATGGTGAGGCCTGTATTTACAAGAAAGTGAGTGGGAGCTCTGTATCGTTCCTGATATTATATGTAGATGACATATTATTGATTGGGAATGATATAGAACTATTAAGCAGCGTTAAAGGTTATTTGAATAAGTCTTTTTCAATGAAAGACCTTGGTGAAGCAGCGTACATTTTAGGCATCAAGATTTATAGAGATAGATCAAGATGCCTAATAGGCCTTTCACAGAGTACATACCTGGACAAGATTTTAAAGAAGTTTAGAATGGATGAAAGCAAGAAAGGGTTCTTGCCTATGTTGCCAGGTAAGGTCTTGAGTAAGACTCAAGGTCCGGCTACGGCAGATGAAAGAGAAAGGATGAGCAAGATCCCCTATGCTTCGGCAGTAGGCTCTCTCATGTATGCCATGCTGTGTACTAGACCGGATATCGCACATGCTGTTAGTTTGACCAGCGAGATATCAAAGTGATCCAGGAATGGAACACTCGGACAGCGGTCAAGAATATCCTGAAGTACTTGAAAAGGACTAAGGATATGTTTCTTTGTTATGGCGGTGACCAAGAGCTCGTTGTAACCGGTTACACCGATGCAAGTTGGAACACCGATCCTGATGACTCTAAGTCTCAGTCTGGGTACGTGTTTATATTGAATGGTGCGGCAGTAAGCTGGAGCAGTTCAAAGCAGTGCACGGTGGCGAAATCTTCAACAGAATCTGAATATATAGCGGCTTCAGTGGCTTCATCGGAAGCGGTATGGATGAAGAGGTTCATTGTTGAGCTTGGTGTGGTTCCTAGTGCATTGGACCCGTTAGTCATTTATTGTGACAACACGGGTGCCATCGCCAATGCAAAGGAACCAAGGTCACACAAGAAGCTAAAGCATATCAAGCTGCGTTTTCATTCGATTCGCAAGTACATTGAAGATGGTGAAGTAGAGATTTGCGAAGTACACACAGATCTGAATGTTGCAGATCCGTTGACTAAAGCTCTCCCTAGGGCAAAGCATGACCAACACCAGAATGTTATGGGTGTTAGGTACCTTACAATGTAATCTAGATTATTGACTCTAGTGCAGGTGGGAGACTGTTGGAGATATGCCCAAGAGGCAATAATAAAGTGGTTATTATAATACCTTTGTGTTTATGATAGATGTTTGCATACCATGCTATAATTGTATTAACCGAAACATTGATACATGTGTGTTATGTAAACAACAAGGAGTCCCTAGTAAGCCTCTTGTATAACTAGCTTGTTGATTAATGGATGATCATGGTTTCGTGATCATGAACATTGGATGCTATTAATAACAAGGTTATGTCATTAGTTGAATGATATAATGGACACACACCCAAATGAGCATAGCATAAGATCAAGTCATTAAGTTCAAATTGCTATAAGATTTCGATACATAGTTGCCTTAGTCCTTCGACCATGAGATCATGTAAATCACTTACACTGGAAGGGTACTTTGATTACATCAAACGCCATTGCGTAAATGGGTGGTTATAAAGATGGGATTAAGTATTTGGAAAGTGTGAGTTGAGTGATGTCTACGCACGCTTCCATTCATGTAGACAGTGTTGGGCCTCCAAGAGCAGAGGTTTGTAGAACAGCAGCAAGTTTTCCCTTAAGTGGATCACCCAAGGTTTATTGAACTCACGGAGGTAGAGGTCAAAGATATCCCTCTCAAGCAACCCTGCAATCACGATACAAGAAGTCTCTTGTGTCCCCAACACAACTAATACACTTGTCAGATGTATAGGTGCACTAGTTCGGCGAAGAGATAGTGAAATACAAGTAGTATGGATGAATATGAGCAGTAGTAACGGCGCCAGAAAATAGCTTGCTGGCGTGCAGTTGATGGTAGTAATATTGCAGGAAGTAAAGATGCAGTAAAACAGTAAACAAGCGATGATTGCAGTATTTGGAAACAAGGCCTAGGGATCATACTTTCACTAGTGGACACTCTCAACATTGATCACATAAGCTGAATAAACAAATACTACTTTCTCTACACTCTCTTGTTGGATGACAAACACCATTCATTGTGTAGGGCTACAAGAGCACCTCAATGCCGGAGTTAACAAGCTCCACAACGTTCGATGTTCATATTTAAATAACCTTAGAGTGCATGATAGATCATTGCAATTTAGACCGAGAACTAACATAGCGCACACACTGTCACCATTACACTATGAAAGGGGGAATAGATCACATCAATACTATCATAGTAATAGTTAACTCCATAATCTACAAGAGATTACAATCATAACCTATGCCAAGTACTACATGATGCACACACTGTCACCATTACATCATGAAGGAGGAATAGACTACTTTAATAACATCACTAGAGTAGCACATAGATGATATTCAACTAGATCACAAAGCTCATGATCACATAAAGATCACATGGGAGAGAGAGATGAACCACATAGCTACCGGTACAGCCCTTAGCCTCGAGGGAGAACTACTCCCTCCTCATGGGAGATAGCAGCGGTGATGAAGATGGTAGTGATGTCGATGGAGATGCCTTCCGGGGGCACTTCCCCGTCCCGGCGGCGTGCCGGAACAGAGACTTCTGTCCCCCGAATCTTGGCTTCGCGATGGCGGCGGCTCTGGAAGGTTTCTCGTACCGTGGCTTATTCGTCTAGGGTTTTCGCGACAGAGTCCTTAAGTAGGCGGAAGGGCAGCCTCGGAAGGGTTCTGGGGGCTCCACACATCAGGGGGGCGCGCCCCCCCTTGGGCCGCGCCGGCCACCTGTGTGGTGGGCCTGTGGCTCTCCTCTGGCCCCTCTCCGGTGTTTTGGAAGCTTCGTGCAATTATAAGATGCTGGGCGTTGATTTCGTCCAATTCCGAGAATATTTCCTTACTAGGATTTCTGAAACCAAAAACAGCGAGAAAATAGGAAGCGGCACTTCGGCATCTCGTCAATAGGTTAGTTCGGAAAACGCATCAAAACGATATAAAGTGTGAACAAAACATGTAGGTATTGTCATAAAACTAGCATGGAACATAAGAAATTATAGATACGTTTGAGACGTATCAAGCATCCCCAAGCTTAGTTCCTACTCGCCCTCGAGTAGGTAAACGATAACAAGAATAATTTCTTAAGTGACATGCTACTTACATAATCTTGATCATACTATTGTAAAGTACATGAGATGAATGCAGCGATTCGAAGCAATGGTAAAGACAATGGTTAAACAACTGAATCATATAGCAAAGACTTTTCATGAATAGTACTTTCAAGACAAGCATCAATAAGTCTTGCATAAGAGTTAACTCATAAAGCAATAGATTCAAAGTAGAAGGCATTGAAGCAACACAAAGGATGATTAAGTTTCAGGAATTGCTTTCAACTTGTAACATGTATATCTCATGGATAGTTGTCAACATAAAGCAATATAACAAGTGCAATAGGTAAACATGTAAGAATCAATGCACACAGTTGACACAAGTGTTTGCTTCTGAGATAGAAAGAAGTAGGTAAACTGACTCAACATAAAGTAAAAGAAAGGCCCTTCGCAGAGGGAAGCATGGATTACTATTTTTGTGCTAGAGCTTTTATTTTGAAACCATAGAAGCAATTTTGTCAACGGTAGTAATAAAGCATATGCGTTATGTATAAGATATCCTATAAGTTGCAAGCCTCATGCATAGAATACCAATAGTGCTCGCACCTTGTCCTAATTAGCTTGGATTAACAGGGATTATCATTGCATAACATATGTTTCAACCAAGTGTCACAAAGGGGTACCTCTATACCGCCTGTACAAAGGTCTAAGGAGAAAGTTCGCATTGGATTTCTCGCTTTTGATTATTCTCAACTTAGACATCCATACCGGGACAACATAGACAACAGATAATGGACTCCTCTTTTAATGCTTAAGCATTCAACAACAGATAATATTCTCATAAGATATTGAGGATTTGTGTCCAAACTGAAACTTCCACCATGGATCATGGCTTTAGTTAGCGGCCCAATGTTCTTCTCTAACAATATGCATACTCAAACCATTTGATCATGAAAATCGCCCTTACTTCAGACAAGATGGACATGCATATCAACTCACATGATATTCAACAAAGGTGTAAAGTTGATGGCGTCCCCAGAAACATGGTTACCGCTCAACAAGCAACTTAATAAGAAATAAGATACATAAGTACATATTCTTCACCACAATAGTTTTTAAGGCTATTTTCCCATGAGCTATATATTGTAAAGGCAAAGAATAGAAGTTTAAAGGTAGCACTCAAGTAATGTACTTTGGAATGGCAGAGAAATACCATGTGGTAGGTAGGTATGGTGGACACAAATGGCATAGTTTTTGGCTCAAGGATTTGGATGCACGAGAAAAATTCCTCTCAATACAAGGCTAGGCTAGAAAGGTTGTTTGAAGCAAACTCAAGTATAAATGGTACAGCAAGACTCACATATGAACATATTGTAAGTATTATAAGACTTTACATCGTCTCCTTGTTGTTCAAACACCTCAACCAGAAAATATCTAGACTTAGAGAGACCAATCATGCAAACCAAATTTTAACAAGCTCTATGTAGTTCTTCATTAATAGGTACAAAGTATATGATGCAAGAGCTTAAACATGATCTATATGAGCACAACAATTGCCAAGTATCAAATTATTCAAGACATTATACCATTTACCACATGCGGCATTTTCCTGTTTCCAACCAAATAGCAATTAACGAAGCGGTTTTCAACTCCGCCATGAACATTAAAGATAGAACTAAGAACACCAGTGTTCATATGAAAAAGCGGAGTGTGTCTCTCTCCCACACAAGCATGAATTTATTCAAACAAAACAAAAACAAACAGACGCTCCAAGTAAAGTACATAAGATGTGACCGAATAAAAATAAAGTTTCAATAGAAGAAACCTGATAAATTGTTGATGAAGAAAGGGATGCCTTGGGCATCCCCAAGCTTAGATGCTTGAGTCTTCTTGAAATATACAGGGATGAACCACGGGGGCATCCCCAAGCTTAGACTTTTCACTCTTCTTGATCATAGTATATCATCCTCCTCTCTTGACCCTTGAAAACTTCCTCCACACCAAACTCAAAACAAACTCTTTAGAGGGTTAGTGCATAATCAAAAATTCACATGTTCAGAGGTAACACAATCATTCTTAACACTTCTGGACATTGCCCAAAGCTACTGGAAGTCAATGGAATAAAGAAATCCACCCAACACAGCAAAAGAGGCAATGCGAAATAAAAGGCAGAATCTGTCAAAACGAACGATCCAGTAAAGACGAATTTTTTAGAGGCACTGGACTTGCTCAGATGAAAATGCTCAAATTGAATGAAAGTTGCGTACATATCTGAGGATCACGCACGTAAATTGCCAGATTTTCTGAGTTACCTACAGGGAACCCTGCCCAAATTCGTGACAGACAAAAATCTGTTTCTGCGCAATAATCCAAATCTAGTATGAACCTTGCAATCAAAGACTTTACTTGGCACAACAATGCAATAAAATAAGATAAGGAGAGGTTGCTACAGTAGTAACAACTTCCAAGACACAACAAAACAGTAGCAAAATAAAGACATGGGTTATCTCCCAAGAAGTGCTTTCTTTATAGCCATTAAGATGGGCTCAGCAATTTTAATGATGCGCTCCCAAGAAATAAGAGTTGAAGCAAAAGAGAGCATCAAAAAGCAAGTTCAAAACACATTTAAGCCTAACCCACTTTCTATGCATAGGAATCTTGTACACAAATAAATTCATGAAGAACAAAGTGACAAGCATAGCAAGATAAAACAAGAGTAACTTCACAATTCTCAACATAAAGAGGGGAAACTTAACATTATTAAGATGCATATAACCATGTTTCCCTCTCTCATAATAACTTTCAGTAGCATCATGAACAAACTCAACAATATAACTATCAAATGAAACATTCTTATCATGAGCTATATGCATAAAATTATTACTCTCCACATAAGCATAATCAATTTTATTAGTTGTAGTGGGAGCAAATTCAACAAAGTAGCTATCATTATTATTCTCATCAAGTGTAGGAGGCATAGTATAATCATAATAAAATTTACTCTCCATAGTAGGTGGGACCAAAAGACCACTACCATTATAATCATCATAAATAGGAGGCAAAGTATCATCAAAGAAAATTTTCTCCTCAATGCTTGGGGGACTAAAAATATCATGCTCATCTAAACCAGCTTCCCCAAGCTTAAAATTTTCCATAGCATTAGCAACAATGGTGTTCAAAGCATTCATACTAATAACATTCCCATTAGCATGCATATAAAGTTCCATGGGTTTTTTTAATTCTCTCTTCAAACACATCATGTCCTAATTCAAGATAAAGTTCATAAAGATCTCTCAATTTGTTGTTGTTTTCCATTAAGCCTAACTAGTGAAAACAAGAAACAAAAAGATATAATTGCAGGATCTAAAGGAAATATCTTCGAGCACTTACAGCGGCACCATAAAATAACTTAGTTACCTGGGACCGGAGTATGAGTGCCTTTTACCTTTCCTCCCCGGCAACGGCGCCAGAAAATATGCTTGATGTCTACGCACGCTTCTATTCCTGTAGACAGTGTTGGGCCTCCAAGAGCAGAGGTTTGTAGAACAACAGCAAGTTTTCCCTTAAGTGGATCACCCAAGGTTTATCGAACTCAGGGAGGAAGAGGTCAAAGATATCCCTCTCAAGCAACCCTGCAATCACGATACAAGAAGTCTCTTGTGTCCCCAACACACCTAATACACTTGTTAGATGTATAGGTGCACTAGTTCGGCGAAGAGATAGTGAAATACAAGTAGTATGGATGAATATGAGCAGTAGTAACGGCGCCAGAAAATAGCTTGCTGGCCTGCAGTTGATGGTAGTAATATTGCAGGAAGTAAAGATGCAGTAAAACAGTAAATAAGCGATGATTGCAGTATTTGGAAACAAGGCCTAGGGATCGTACTTTCACTAGTGGACACTCTCAACATTGATTACATAACTGAATAAACAAATACTACTTTCTCTACACTCTCTTGTTGGATGACAAACACCATTCATTGTGTAGGGCTACAAGAGCACCTCAATGCCGGAGTTAACAAGCTCCACAACATTCGATGTTCATATTTAAATAACCTTAGAGTGCATGATAGATCATTGCAATTTAGACCGAGAACTAATATAGCGCACACACTGACGAGGGATCACCTCGGCAATGCCTACGTATTGTAGACTAGGGTTTTCGGGAAGAGCGACGATGGAGATTCCGGGGACGAGATTATGCACACGACGTACCCAGCTTCGGGTCCTCTCGGTGGAGGATCCCTACGTGCTGCTAGCAATCCACTATATGAACACAAGTATCTTTACAAGGTGCCGCCATCGGCGTAGCTATGTTGTCTATCTCTATGTCTATATCTTGGCCTCCCTATTTCGGGTGCCTTGGCTAGCTTTATATATGCAACCAGCCTAGGGTTTTACAAGAGTCCTAGTCGACTACTTCTTCGGGTTGCCTTGTTGGGCCTTCTCCATATTGAGTCTTCTCCATATTGGGCCGAGCCGGGTATACTAATAATGGGTACCCGAAGGGTATGCCCATGTCAGTAGCCCCCGAGTTTATAGGGAAGTCGAAGACTTGCGTAGAAACTCCAAGCATAATCATCTCCAAAGGCGAGGTCCATGTCGTAGATCATGTGTAGCGTAGATGATGTCGAAGATTCTTGAAATTATTTTTCTATCGGGTGCGCGACAGCGCTCCCGATGGGAGTAGCCCCCGAGTCTATGAGTAAGTGCTTGCACTTAGGCATAGACTCAAGTTGTACTACTCGATGAAGAACTTAACTATATTTCTGGTGGACTTGATGAAATCCATGTGCTCCCGATGGGAGTAGGCTCGACTCGAGTCGTAGAATCGAGTTGAGTCTACAAACCTTGATTGTCATAGATGCTGTCGAAGTTATTTTTCTATCGGGTGCGCGGCCAGCGCTCCCGATGGGAGTAGCCCCCGAGACTACAGCCAAGTGTTTGCACTTGGGTGTAGGCTCAACTTGCTTTTAATCAACACCACAATTTTTCCTCTTTCTTGTATCTTATCGGGAGGGTGAACAATACTCTCGATAAGAGTAGCCCCCGAGCCTATGGGCAGGTGCTTGCACCTAGGCATAGGCTCAAGTTGTACTACTCGATAAAGAACTTGGCGCAGCCCCTCTTTTTGTCAACTCCAGGCCGTTGCTATTTTTATTTGACATCCATATCTATATTGTACAGGGATAATGGTAATTGGGGCTAGTTCATCTGACGGATCAGGTACTAGTTAACTGCTCTAGTGGCAATCCGCAAAAACCTACTTCAAGATCACGTCCCCGGACATGATCTCGGGATACCGGTGCTAACTCGACAGGTGCCGCTTAAGGTCTTACCATCCGTCGAGCCCCGATCATGTTTTATCGGGTCCACAGCCGCGTCCGCCGGGATATTTCTTCACATCCGTTGATGTGGAAAAAAGTAGCAGAGCGCAGTCTTTGGCGATGCCACGCCACACAGGACGGACCCGGGGTCTTACCTTCGCAGAGTTTTGCGGCATTCAGAGATTATTCGCGACTTTGGCGCTCTGAGAATATTTTGTCAAGTGCCTTGTTCGGCTGATGCAATGACCCATTTTGCGGGTTCTTCTATATTTTTCTCGGGCATGATGAGACGGCCGACTATATTGGTTCTTCTATATTGTCGGGTACATCACCGATGCTCTTGCTCGGAACAATATGACCGAGTTAATGGACCCTTTTTTTTTGATTCCTCCTTGATGAAAATTTCGTCGAGTTCCTCCTTCAGGAAAATTTCTTCGGGTCCTCTTTGAGGACAATTCTTCGGGTACTCCCTGAGGACAATTCTTCGGGTCCTCTTTGAAGATAATTCTTCGGGACCTCCTTGAAGATAATTCTTCGGGACCTCCTTGAAGATAATTCTTCGGGACCTGTTCTTTCTTGAAGACAATTTCGTCGAGTTCTCCCTGTAGACAATTTCGTCGGGTTCTCTCTTATATACTTTGAATTTTGCTATCTCCTGCACAAATAAACAAACTTTTTCTATCTTTTCCTTGACTCTCTTTTTCGCATGCGGTGTCAGATGCTTGGACTCGATGATATGTAAAGTGAATATATGCCGCGCAGCCCCTAAGTGTCGGGTGCGACGAAAGTAAACGATAATCAACTTTGTGCAAAATAAAAGAACACTTAGCTTTTTGGACACGACGAAGTCGATGCATGATGAAGTCTTCGAGTGTAGATAAGAAATCTAGCCAAAGTAGAAACCACCAAATAGCAAAAGTGGATGCCGCGAAATTGTTGATGAAGAGATAGCCGAAACCCTGAGCACTGCTGGGGTGATGTCATGATTGTTGCTTAGACGCTGTGTCACCGTTGTTATTCGAGGCGAAGTCGTTGTCGAGCCCCCGAGTATTATCCGTGTCGCCGAAAGAAAGCCATTAAGGATGAATTACTGAAGATGAAATCCGAGATGAAGTACTTGAAATGAATCCATATTAAATATTACACCATCAAATATGAATCATATATTGGAGATGAATCCGCCGATATATTAGAGGATGAATCCATTGACCCGAAGAATCCAGTAATAATCATAGAAGATGAATCCATTGACCCGGAAACGCATCGGGTAATATTGTATAAGTGAACCAATTATTAACCAAAGAAAACCAATCCAGGAATCCGAAGAAGTTAAATACACTGAGCCGAAGAAGATAAAGCCACTATGTCGAAAAATAATTCCACTGAGCCGAAGAAAATAATTTCACTGAGCCGGAGAAGATATATCCAGAGCCGAAGAAAATAATTTCACTGAGCCGGAGAAGATATATCCAGAGCCGAAGAAAATAATTTCACCAAGTAACCGAGTATATTTGTGGTAACGAAGTAATGGCACAGCCCCCAGTGTTGGGTGAATTTGCTCTAATGATGTAATGGAGCAGCTCCCGAGTATCCGGGTGTGGCGAAAGAAAATAACAATTGACTATTTGAAAAGGAACACTTAGCTTTGTTGTCGGCTGCGGTGGAGCCGACGTGAAAACAGGTCGTGCAATGGACAAAGTCGATGTAGTCACGCGGCGTTTGGCCGGAAGTGCTCGATGAAGAAGACGCAGTCGATGTGGCGGATCCGCGCGGCGTTTAGCCAGAAATACTTGACACGATGGAAGTAGTCGGCATGTAGGAGAGAATCGTCGAGTTCGCGGCGGGCGAGCCTCGGACGAGACGAGTGCGCATTGTCGGGTTCACGGCGGGCGAGCCCCTGAGCATGCGACTGCACGTGCCGAAAATAATCGGAGCTTGTTCCGATCTGGAGTTATACCGAGGCACGGAAATCTGCGCGCAAATAACAACACAAACCGAAAAAATATTTGGCAAAATAATTTTTTACAAATAATAGTTAACTGGAAATATAGCACCTGAAAGCCTTTGTGTGGGATGACGAATCCACGAAGATGAATTTCTGAACGGAACGAATCCACCAAGTCTCTTTTTTTTTTCTTCGCTTGGAAACTCACGTGAGAAAGCCTTTGTGTGGGATGATGAATCCACGAAGATGAATTTCTGAACGGAACGAATCCACCAAGTCTCTTTTTTTTTCTTCGCTTGGAAACTCACGTGAGAATTTTAGCCTGAACTTCATTGCAGTAGATCGCCTCTTTCTTTTTTCTACACGGTAGGCTCAATCTTGCCACTTTGACAGGAGCTACCAAAGGACAAAACCACGTAATGGCTTCGTATGATTGATGGACTCCTTTTGGCAGGTCAAATTTTCTTGGACTTGATGCACCGATTTCGTCGGGTTGCCTTTTCTTTTCGAGACCTGACACTTTTTCTTCTTCTTTATTTTTTCGGTAATTCCGTGCGCAGATACATCCGCGATCCGATCTGAATGCTTGTTGATGATGAATTCGATGATCCCGCCCGGATAACGAAATCCAGTCGTCGTGATCCCCACGGACGGCGCCAATTGACGAGGGATCACCTCGGCAATGCCTACGTATTGTAGACTAGGGTTTTCGGGAAGAGCGACGATGGAGATTCCGGGGACGAGATTAGGCACACGACGTACCCAGCTTCGGGTCCTCTCGGTGGAGGATCCCTACGTGCTGCTAGCAATCCACTATATGAACACAAGTATCTTTACAAGGTGCCGCCATCGGCGTAGCTATGTTGTCTATCTCTATGTCTATATCTTGGCCTCCCTATTTCGGGTGCCTTGGCTAGCTTTATATATGCAACCAGCCTAGGGTTTTACAAGAGTCCTAGTCGACTACTTCTTCGGGTTGCCTTGTTGGGCCTTCTCCATATTGAGTCTTCTCCATATTGGGCCGAGCCGGGTATACTAATAATGGGTACCCGAAGGGTATGCCCATGTCACACACTGTCACCATTACACTATGAAAGGGGGAATAGATCACATCAATACTATCATAGTAATAGTTAACTCCATAATCTACAAGAGATTACAATCATAACCTACGCCAAGTACTACATGATGCACACGCTGTCACCATTACATCATGAAGGAGGAATAGACTACTTTAATAACATCACTAGAGTAGCACATAGATGATATTCAACTAGATCACAAAGCTCATGATCACATAAGGATCACATGGGAGAGAGAGATGAACCACATAGCTACCGGTATAGCCCTTAGCCTCGAGGGAGAACTACTCCCTCCTCATGGGAGACAGCAGCGGTGATAAAGATGGCTGTGATGTCGATGGAGATGCCTTCCGGGGGCACTTCCCCGTCCCGGCGGCGTGCCGGAACAGAGACTTCTGTCCCCCGAATCTTGGCTTCGCGATGGCGGTGGCTCTGGAAGGTTTCTCGTACCGTGGCTTATTCATCTAGGGTTTTCGCGACGAAGTCCTTAAGTAGGCGGAAGGGCAGCCTCGGAAGGGTTCTGGGGGCTCCACACATCAGGGGGGCGCGCCCCCCCTTGGGCCGCGCCGGCCACCTGTGTGGTGGGCCTGTGGCTCTCCTCTGGCCCCTCTCCGGTGTTCTGGAAGCTTCGTGCAATTATAAGATGCTGGGCGTTGATTTCGTCCAATTCCGAGAATATTTCCTTACTAGGATTTCTGAAACCAAAAACAGCAGAAAACATGAACTGGCACTTCGGCATCTCGTCAATAGGTTAGTTCCGGAAAACGCATCAAAACGATATAAAGTGTGAACAAAACATGTAGGTATTGTCATAAAACTAGCATGGAACATAAGAAATTATAGATACGTTTGAGACGTATCATTGAGGCATATGGATCAATAGTGGGATTTGTCCATCCTGATAACGGATAGATATACTCTGGGCCCTCTCGGTGGAATGTCGTCTGATTAGCTTGCAAGCATATGATTTGATCATAAGAGATGACATACCACGGTACGAGTAAAGAGTAGTTGTCGGTAGCGAGGTTGAACAAGGTATGGAGATACCGATGATCAAACTTCGGACAAGTAAAATATCATGTGACAAATGGAATTGGCATCGTATGTAAATGGTTCAATCGATCACTAAGTCATCGTTGAATATGTGGGAGCCATTATGGATCTCCAGATCCCGCTATTGGTTATTGCTTGGAGAGGAGTCTCGACCATGTCTGCATAGTTCACGAACCGTAGGGTGACGCGCTTAAGGTTCGATGTCGCATAAGTAGATTTGAATATGGTATGGAGACGAAGTTTGTTCGGAGTCTCGGATGTGATCCAGGATGTCACGAGGAGGTCCGGAATAGTCCGGAGAATAAGATTCATATAAGGGAAGTTGATTTATGGGTTTCGGAAAAGTTCGGGATTTTTCCGGTGATTGACTGGAAGGTTCTAGAAGGTTCCGGAGGGGTCCACCATGGGGCCCACGACCTAGGAGGGCTAGCATGGGCCGAGGGGATGCTCCCCGGCCTTATGGGCCGGGGGCACATGCCCCCCAAGGCCCAGGCCGGCCAACCCCTAGGGTTTCCCTAGGGGGGATCAACTTGGGGGGGAGGAAATCCCTCCCCCCCCCCACTTGGCCGCCGCCCCCCCTAACCCTAGATGGGAAGGGGGGCCACCCCACCGACCTAGCCCCCTATATAAAGAGGGGAGGGGGTGGCCGGCCACCCATCCCATGATTAGCCCCTCCTCTGGCCGCCTCTCTCCTCCACCATACGCTGCTCCGGCTTAGGCGAAGCCCTGCAGTTTTCTTCCTCCACTTCCACCACCACGCCGTCGTGCTGCTGGAACTTGGAGGAGATCTACCACACCTCCGCTGCCCGCTGGAACGGGGAGAGGAAGGAGCTTCATCGATACCGTACGCGCGACTGAGTACGGAAGTGCTGCCGGATTGCAGCACCGGAACGATCGTCTACACCAACAACGAGATTAATCTCGTAAGCTTTGGAATCTTCGAGGGTTAGTATCATCTTCATCTCGTTGCTTCGATCTTGTAGATTAGATCTTGGGTGTTCCATAGATTAGATCTTGGATTTATTCGTCTTTGCGGTAGGAAATTTTTTGTTTTCTATGCTACGAACCCCATCAGTGGTATCAGAGCCATGTCTATCCATAGATCTGTTGCACGAGTAGAACACAATGGTTTTGTGGGCGGTGATGCTTTTGTTGCTTTAGTTTGTGTACTTTGCATCTTGCGGGATGGTGGGATGAAGCGGCCCGGGCTAACTTTACATGACCGCGTCTCATGAGACTTGCTCCACGCTTGACATGCAACTTGTATTGCATAAGTGGCTTTGCGGGTGTCCGTCTCTCCCACCATAGTGAAGATTACAATTTGCACTTTCTATTGTCAACACTAGTATCACCGTTGTGGTTCATGTTCGTAGGTAGATTGGATCTTACTCGAAAACCCTAAACCACGTAAAATATGCAAACCAAATTAGAGGCGTCTAACTTGTTTTTGCATGGTTTGGTGATGTGATATGGCCATGATGAGATGATGATTATATTTGATGTATGAGATGTTCATTGTTGTATTATGGCAACCGGCATGAGTCTAATGGTTGTCTTTAATTTTTGTTAAAGACCTGCGTGTCTATTCATCATGTAATAGCTTTATTTCAAGTAGTTGTTATAGTAGCTATAAGTGATGGACAACCATGAAGCGGCGCCACTGACCTTGATGCCATGCTGGTGATGATGGAGATCATGTCCGTGCTTTGGAGATGGAGATCAAAAGCACAAGAAGAAAGGCCATATCAAATCACACATTATGAATTGCATGTGATGTTAATCCTTTTTATGCATCTTATTTTGCTTAGATCGCGACTGTAGCATTATTAGATGATCCCTCTCACTAAATATCAAGATAATAAAGTGTTCATCCTTAGTATGCACCGTTGCTAAGACTTGTCGTTTCGAAGCATCTCGTGATGATCGGGTGTGATAGACTCTACATGTGCATACAACGGGTGCAAGCCAGATTTGCACACGCGGATACTAAGGTTGCCTTGACGAGCCTAGCATGTACAGACATGGTCTCGGAACACGGGATACAGAAAGGTAGAGCATGAGTCATATGAATGATATGATGAACACTTTGAGTGTTCGCCTTTGAAGCTACATCTTTTCTCGTGAAGATCGGACTTGGTGTAGTGGATTTGGTTCGTGTAATCACTAAGAAAATCCGAGGGATGTTGTTTTGAGTGGGAGTTCACCTAGTTAATTTAAGAATTAAAATTGAACTCATTTTATCATAAACTTAGTCTAAACTCTTTGCAAATATGTTGTAGATCATGGCGCCCCCTCCATCAATTTTAACCAGTTCCTAGAGAAAGAAAAGCTTAAGGGCAATGGTAGCAACTTCACTGATCGGTTCCGTCATGTGAGGATTTTCCTCACTGGTGGAAGCCTGCAATATGTGCTCGATGCACCGCTAGGTCCCCCACCACCTCCTGCAGTATCCGAGGACATAAAGAATGTTTATGAGACTCGGGCAACTCGGTACTCCGAAGTTCAGTGTGCCATCTTGTGTAGCTTAGAGGCAGAGCTCCAAAAGCGTTTTGAGCACCACGACCCATGTGAGATGATGCGTGAGCTCAAGCTTATCTTTGAAACTCATGCGGCCGTGGAGAGCTATGAGGCCTCGAAACAGTTCTTTAGCTGTATGATGGAAGAGGGCAGCTCCGTTAGTGAGCACATGTTCGCCATGTCCGGACATGCGAAGAAGCTCAGTGACATGGGGATGATGATCCCTAACCAGCTGGGTATTCATCGTGTCCTTCAATCACTGCCGCCAAGTTACAAGAACTTCGTGATGAACTACAACATGCAGAACATGAATAAAGATTTACCTGAACTCTTTTCCATGCTGAAATCTGCTGAAGTAGAGATAAAGAAGGAGAACCAAGTGTTGATGGTCAACAAGACCACCGGTTTCAAAAAGCAGGGCAAGCCTAACAAGGGTAACTTCAAGAAGGGTGGCAAGAAAGTTGCGACAGCATCCCGAGAAGCCTAAGGCTGGTCCTAAACCTGAGACTCGTGTGCTATTACTGCCAGGGGAAGGGGCACTGGAAGCGTAATTGCTCCAAATACTTGGCCGATCTGAAGAGCGGCCACGTCAAGAAGAAAGGTATATTTGATATACATGTTATTGATGTCTATCTTACTGGTTCTCGTAGTAGTGCCTGGGTATTTGATACTGGTTCGGTTGCTAACATTTGTAACTCGAAACAGGAACTACAGAATAGACGAAGCCTGGCAAGGGACGAGGTGACGATGCGCGTCGGAAATGGATCCAAAGTCGATGTGATCGCCGTCGGCACGCTCCCTCTACATCTACCTTCGGGATTAGTTTTAAAACTCAATAATTGTTATTTGGTACCTGCGTTGAGCATGAACATTATATCTGGATCTTGTTTGATGCAAGACGGTTATTCGTTTAAGTCTAAGAATAATGGTTGTTTGATTTATATGAGTAATGTCTTTTATGGCCATGCACCTGAGATGAATGGTTTATTCTTGTTAAATCTCGATAGTAGTGATACACATGTTCATAACATTGATGCTAAGTGATACGTCCAAAACGTATCTACTTTCCCGAACACTTTTGCTATTGTTTTGCCTCTAATTTGTGTATTTTGGATGCAACTAACACGGACTAACGCTATTTTCAGCGAATCGTTCGGTGTCTCGTTTTTGTGCAGAAATCCAACTTTCAGGAAAATCCTCGGAATTTATGCAGAAGGTCCTATTTTCCCAGAATATTGGCGGAGCCAGAAGGGCAAGCCATGTGGGGGCACGAGGGCCCCACACACTAGGCCGGCGCGTCCCAGGAGGGGCCCGCGCGGCCCTAGTGTGTGGCGGCCTCGGCTGGCCCCCGACGCCCTCTTTCGGACTACTTATTGCCTTCGACCTAAAAACGCAGAGGGAGAAGTCGAAGTCGCCAGAAACCCTCCAGAACGCCGCCACATCGTGAAACTCCGTCTCAGGAGCCAGAAGTCTCCGTTCTGGCACTCCGCCGGGACGGGGAATTGGAGGAGATCATCGCCATCATCACCACCGACGCCTCTCCATCAACCAGCCATGTTTCCCCCATCCATGTGTGAGTAATTCCCCCGCTGTAGGCTGAAGGGGATGGTAGGGATTGGATGAGATTGGTCATGTAATAGTATAAGATTGTTAGGGCATAGTGCCTAGTGTCCGTAATTGGTACTTTGATGATATTGTTGCAACTTGTTATGCTTAATGCTTGTCACTAGGGCCCGAGTGCCATGATCTCAGATCTGAACATGTTATTACTTCATCATGATATTCATTGTTTATGGTCTTACCTGCAAGTTGTATACACATGTCGTTGTCCGGAACCAATGGCCCCGAAGTGACGAAATCGGGACAACCGGAGGGAATGGTAGTGATGTGAGGATCACATGTGTTCACGGAGTGTTAATGCTTTGCTCCGGTATTCTATTAAAAGGAGTACCTTAATATCCGAGTAGTTTCCCTAGAGGCCCGTCTGCCATCAGCTGGTAGGACAAAAGATGTTGTGCAAGTTTCTCATTGCGAGCACGTACGACTATAATTGGAACACATGCCTATTGATTGCTTTGTACTTAGACACCGTTTTATTATTATCTGCAAATGCCCCGCTTGATTGTTACATGAGTTTCTCTCATCCATGCAACGCCCGTTATCCGTCCCCGTGCCTACAGTATTTTAATCCTGCTGTTTACTATAATCACTACTGCTGTCTATGTTACTCTGCTGTTGTTATTTTACTACGCTACTCGCTATAAAACTGTTACTATCGATAAACTCTTGCGAGCAAGTCTGTTTCCAGTGCAGCTGAATTGACAACTCCGTTGTTAAGGCTTTCAAGTATTCTTTGTCTCCCCTTGTGTCGAATCAATAAATTGGGTTTTACTACCCGCGAAGACTGCTGCGATCCCCTATACTTGTGGGTCATCAAGACTGTTTTACGGCGCCGTTGTCGGGGAGCATAGCTTTATTTGGAAGTTCACTTGGATTGATATTGTTCGCTGCAAATTCTCCATCATGGGTAAACCTCGCGATACTAAGGTCGCCATATTACCATCCACTACAAGAAAAGGTACAACTCTTAGTACCTCTGCTGCTCTTGATTCACCATCTGTGATAAGTAAACTTGTTTCACCACCACAAGCTTCAAATGCTGGTACTTCTGCTGAATCTGAAAACTCTTCTTATAATTTTGATGATGCTTCTGCTGTGCTTGATAATGATGGTTCGTTAGGATCTTTTCTAGATGCTACAATTGCTAAGTCTAGACAAATTGAAAATACTGAAACTCCTAATGAAAATGCTGCTACACCTGTTAATTCACTCGAGTCCGTTGAATATTCTAGTGATCATCTTGATGAAGATTATGTGGAACTTGATGATGATTTTATTGAAAAATGCAATGCTACTACTGATGCAAGAAAAATTAAAAAGTTGCTTGCAGAACATGCTTCGTTAGATATAAACTTGTCTCCCGATCCTAAATTTGCCACATCTCCTATAAACATTAAGGATAAGGATTATGATTTTTCTCTTGATCTATCTCATATAGCTATTGTTGAGAAAACACCCTTTTGTGGTACTGAAAAAGAAAGTGCTGTTGAACACATGATTGAGCTATCTACTCTGAGTAGCTTGTTTTCTGATGATGTTAAGAAGCGTACTTACTTTGTTGCTAAAATCTTTCCATTCTCATTAAAGGATGACGCTAAAACTTGGTATAATAGTTTGCCACCTGATTCTATTAAAAGTCCAAAAGAATTGCTTGATGTTTTCTTCCGGAAATACTTTCCTGCTAGTGCTCAACATATTGCTTTGCGAGAGAATTTATAATTTTGACCGGGAAGATGGAGAGAAATTGCACGAAGCTTGGGCGAGATTTTGCTCTCTTATTAGAGCTCGGCTTTGAACATGATTTGGAAAAGCATGATTTACTTGATATATTTTATAGTGGACTAACGCATTGAGTCTAGGGCATACCTGGATAGTTGTGCTTGGTTGTGTTTTAGGAAAAGAACTCCGGACGATGTCTGAAGAATTATTGGCTAAAATAGGGCGGAATCATGATGATTGGTCTACACCTGAACCAACCCCGACACCGATATTGAAGAAGAGGGTATGATTAAATTAAATGATGAAGATATGAGGGAAGCTAAGAAGTCTCTTAAGGAGAAGGGTATTAAACCTGAAGATGTGAAGAATTTACCTCCTATAGAAGATATATGTGAGATAATTCCCCCTTCATCCATGATTGAGGTAAACTCCCTTCAACGCTTTACTAGGGAAGATATTCCGTATTCAAAACCTCCTGCGCAATGCTTAGATGAGTTTGATAATTATATTGTTAAGCAAGACAATTTTAATATGAGAGTAGAGAATCATTTAATGGAAAATTCTCGAGCTATTAGTGAATTGCATGGTATTGTGGAGAGAACCTCCAATGATGTTAATATGCTTGTTAAACATTTTCATATGGTTCAAACTCAAATTGATCAACTCACTAAAGTGCAAAATTACTTGTTGGGAAATAATTCTAAAGAAAAACATGCTTATGAAGTAACAACTAGAGGTGGTGTTTCTACCCAGGATCCACTATATCCTGAAGGACATCCCAAAAGAGTTGAACAAGATTCTCAACGAACTAAAACTAGTGCTCCATCTAAGAAAAAGAAAAAGAAACATAAGAATGTTGTAGAATCCTCTTGAACCTGTTAATGATCCTAATAGTATTTCTATTTCTGATGCTGAAACTGAAAGTGGTAATGAACATGATAAAGATAATGATAAGAATGATACTCCTGATAAAGAAGAGGTTGAAGAAGAACCTGAAAAGCATGTTAAAAACAAAAAGTATACTAAAGAAGATTTTATTGCTGAGAAACATGGTAATGAAAGAGAACCTTGGGTTCAAAAGCAAATGCCTTTTCCTGCTAAGAAATTAAAATCAAAGGAAGAAGAACACTATAATAAATTTTGTGATTGGATGAAACCTTTATTCTTGCAAATCCCTTTGACTAATGCTATTAAATTGCCTCCTTATTCAAAGTATATGAAAGATATTGTCACTAACAAAAGGAAAATTCCTAATGAGGAGATTTCCACTATGCTTGCTAATTAATCTTTTAACGGTAAGGTCCCAAAGAAGCTTGGCGACCCAGGTATACCAACTATTCCTTGTTCCATCAAGAATAATTATGTTAAAACTGCTCTATGTGACTTGGGAGCCGGTGTTAGTGTTATGCCTTTTTCTCTTTATAAGAGACTTTACTTAGATAAGTTGATACCTACTGATATATCTTTGCAAATGGCTGATAAATCTACTGCTATTCCTGTTGGTATATGTGAGGATGTTCCTGTTCAAGTTACTAATAAGCTGCTTGATATTAGCTGATTTTGTTGTGTTGGAAATGCCTGAAGATGATAATATGTCTATTATTCTTGGGAGACCTTTTCTTAACACTGCAGAGGCTGTTATTGATTGCAATAAAGGAAAAGTTACTTTCAATGTTGATGACAAGGAGCATACCGTTTATTTTCCCAAGAGGATTGAGAAAGCATGTGGAGTTAATACAATTTCAAATGTGAGAACTATCAAAGTTGGAACTATCGATTGTCCTATATATGAGCCTAAAGAAGAATATCAAACTCTTGTGATTGGATCCATATCAATACAATTCAAGGTAACATGATTGATTTGAGGTTTATTTCTTCTTATGCTATGTAAAATTTATTTGGTGGCAAGACTTGATCAACCTTGTTAACAAATACTTTTTATATGCATAGAGGAGGTAAACAACATCTCTTTCTTCCTCCACTTGTTCTACTTACTGTAGCAATACATTTGTATCTTTACTTTATTGCATTATTGTGCTAAGTAAAGTCTCTAATAGAAGGTTGATGCTAGATTTGGATTTACGCACGAAACAGATTTCTTGCTTGTCACGAATTTGGGTAGGGTTCTCTGTAGGTAACTCGAGAAAAATCTGCCAATTTACGTGAGTGATCCTCGAGATATACGCAACTTTCATTAGTTTTTAGTTTTCTGATTTGAGCAACGGAAGTACCTCTTTAAAATTCGTCTTTCTTGGCTGTTCTGTTTTGGCAGATTCTGTCTCGTTTTTTTGCATTGTCTCTTGTGGACTTTAAGCAAGGCTTTCTAGACGTGGAGAGCTGTAGCTAATGTTTTATTGAGTTCTTGCAATGTGTGACTACGGGACTAAAGTGGATTAAAGTTTTTGAGTACTAACCCCTCTAATGAAGTTTATGAGAAGTTTGGTGTGGCGAAAGTTTTTAAGGGTCAAGAGAGAAGGGTGATATAATGTGATCAAGAAGAGTCAAAAGCCTAAGCTTGGGGGAGGTATACCGGCATCACTCATTCTTTGCATATTATGGTTGCTGGATACTTGTATATACTTGTTTAGTTTCTTTGAGTGGTTTTCTAATGAGAGGAAGATGATATTTGGGGAGGTGCTTGCTGAAAACAGATTCTGGACTGTTACTAAAAAAATTCGTGCGCACAGCCAGAACGTTATTTTGAGCTGCCAATTTTTGTGCATGTTCCCCAGGTTGTTATCTAACTTTCATTAGTTGAACACTTTTCGATCTGAGCAACGGAAGATTTTTGTAAAAATAGATTTCTGTACTGCTGTCAAGTTTTGGCAGATTTCGTCATCTCGCTTTTATGTGTTTCTTCTAGTCTTCATTCTCTTGTTTTTGTTTTGTTTCTTTCCTAAAACACAAAAAGACCAAAAATATTTCTGTTGTTTCTCTTTACCATTTGTTATTTTAGTTTCTTGCTTTCATTTTGCTTTATTTGCTATCGTTAGTTTGCTATAAGAAAACCCAAAAAGATTTTGCTTTGTTTGCTTGTTTCCTTTTGTTCTTGTTTCCAAATTCGAAAACACCAAAAATATTTGCTGTTCTTCTTTGGTTTTGTAAAGTTCTTTATGAGTTCAATGGTGTTCGGTGGTTGGAGCGTGGTTTTCATTCCATATCATTCAAGCTACACAAGTGAAAAGGCAATAATGATGATCTACGACAATCGATTGTGGTGAGAGGCTGGTATGAACTCTATTTGTTTTCATTTTTGTACATATACTCATCCATGTGAGCATGCTTGGTTGGTTCATGTGAGGTATATGTCACTTAAGAAAGTCTAGTAGTTCATGATCTCTCATGTTAAGCTCCAATTTATTAATATGAGTAGCATGTCATGGATGTTTGCTTGCATTGTTTTATTCATAAATAGGTATGATATTGTGGTATCCTCCTCTGAATAATTCGTTTGAATTAACTTGGCACATGCTCACGCATGCATATGACTGAACAAAAGTCAATTAAGCCTCAATGATTTACATTGCTTCAGAGTCCTTGTATCACTTTTATGCCTCTGTTAATTTATTTTGCCGCAAGCATGATTATGACGATTCTTGCTCTCTTGATTTGTCGCTCCCTAGTCTTTTGCTAGCCTTCACTTGTACTTGAGCGGGAATGCTGCTCGTGCCTCCAAACACATGAAAACCAAGTTATTCCGGAGTGTCCACCATAAATACCTATGCATGGCATTTCAAACCATTCCAAGTAAATTCTCATGTGCTACCTTTAAAACCCTTCAAAATGCTTCTCAATTTGTGTTAACGTTTTATAGCTCATGAGGAAGTATGTGGTGTTTATCTTTCGATCTTGTCATTTACTCCGGACGGACTTTCACCAATGGACTAGTGGCACATCCACTTATCCAATAAATTTGCAAAAAGAGCTGGCAACGGGGTTCCCATCCCCAATTAATTAACTTTCATAAATTTACAAATAGACACTCCTCCATGGTATGTGATTGTTGGTCGGCACCCAAGGATTCGGATAGAAATGGCTTGAGAAAGCAAAGGTGGGGAGGAGTGCCATCTAAATAAAACTAAAATAAAAGCAACTCCTTCATGGTATGAGATTGTTGGCAGGCACCCGAGGATTTGGTTAGCCATGGTTTGTGAAAGCAAGGTTGGAAGGAGTGCCACCCAAAAATAAAATTTCATGGGAGCCGCTCTTGAAAGTCCGGTTGATGAGGTAGTTAGAGTGCCCATTACCATTCGTTGACAACAACAAACACCTCTCAAAACCATTTTACTTCTGTCTTTATAAAAATGAAAAGCTCTAGCGCATGTTAATCCACTGCTTCCCTCTGCGAAGGGTCAATCTTTTACTTTTACATTGAGTCTCCATCCTTTCTTTGAGTACTTTCTTGAGAGCACAAGCTTGTCATTCTTAGTGTAATATGCTTGTCTCAAAATATGATTGATTGTGGTATAACTTTGATGCTTTTATCTTTGACAATCACTATTTCTAGTCTTTCTATGAACTTCGAGAGGTGCTCGAGCATTTATGTTTTGCTGATCAAATATGGGCAAGCGAGATACCACTCTATCATACTCTTTTATGAACATTGCAATCCTGCTTATATACATGATTCATGATGCTTATTATTAATTGTTGGTACCTTTCCATGATTGACATAGCTATTAGATGATCTTATTTGCATGTATCTTATTATGAACTGCCTAAGTGTTAGCCATAGCATGAGAATATTTACATCATATGAACAAATGTGTTCGTGAAAGTTCTTTTATCGCTCGGTTGTTAAGCTGAATTGCTTGAGGACAAGCAATAAGCTAAGCTTGGGGGAGTTGATACGTCCAAAACGTATCTACTTTCCCGAACACTTTTGCTATTGTTTTGCCTCTAATTTGTGTATTTTGGATGCAACTAACACGGACTAACGCTGTTTTCGGCGAAGCTGTTACGGTGTCTCGTTTTTGTGCGAGAAATCCAACTTTCGGGGAAAATCCTCGGAATTTATGACGAGAGGTCCTATTTTCCCAGAATATTGGCGGAGCCGGAAGGGCAAGCCGGGTGGGGGCACGAGGGCCCCACACACTAGGCCGGCGCGGCCCGGGGAGGGCCGCGCGGCCCTAGTGTGTGGCGGCCTCGGCCGGCCCCGACGCCCTCCTTCGGACTACTTATTGCCTTCGACCTAAAAACGCACGGGGAGAAGTCGAAGTCGCCGGAAACCCTCCGAACGCCGCCACATCGCGAAACTCCGTCTCGGGAGCCGAAGTCTCCGTTACGGCACTCCGCCGGGACGGGGAATTGGAGGAGATCATCGCCATCATCACCACCGACGCCTCTCCATCGACCAGCCATGTTTCCCCCATCCATGTGTGAGTAATTCCCCCGCTGTAGGCTGAAGGGGATGGTAGGGATTGGATGAGATTGGTCATGTAATAGTCATAAGATTGTTAGGGCATAGTGCCTAGTATCAGTAGATTGGTACTTTGATGATATTGTTGCAACTTGTTATGCTTAATGCTTGTCACTAGGGCCGAGTGCCATGATCTCAGATCTGAACATGTTATTATTTCATCATGATATTCATTGTTTATGGTCTTACCTGCAAGTTGTATACACATGTCGCTGTCCGGAACCAATGGCCCGAAGTGGCGAAATCGGGACAACCGGAGGGAATGGTAGTGATGTGAGGATCACATGTGTTCACGGAGTGTTAATGCTTTGCTCCGGTACTCTATTAAAAGGAGTACCTTAATATCCGATAGTTTCCCTAGAGGCCCGGCTGCCACCGGCTGGTAGGACAAAAGATGTTGTGCAAGTTTCTCATTGCGAGCACGTACGACTATAATATGGAACACATGCCTATTGATTGCTTAGTACTTGGATACCGTTTTATTATTATACGCAAATGCCACTGCTTGATTGTTACATGAGTTTCTCTCATCCATGCAACGCCCGTTCATCCGTCCACGTGCCTACGGTATTTTAATCCTGCTGTTTACTATAATCACTCTTGCTTGTCTTTGTTACTCTGCTGCTTGTTATTTCACTACTGCTACTTGCTATAAAGCTGTTACTCTCGATAAACTCTTGCGAGCAAGTACGTTTCCAGTGCGGCTGAATTGACAACTCCGTTGTTAAGGCTTTCAAGTATTCTTTGTCTCCCCTTGTGTCGAATCAATAAATTGGGTTATACTACCCGCGAAGACTATTGCGATCCCCTATACTTGTGGGTCATCAAGACTGTTTTTACGGCGCCGTTGCCGGGGAGCATAGCTTTATTTGGAAGTTCACTTGGATTGATATTGTTCGCTGCAAATTCTCCATCATGGGTAAACCTCGCGATACTAAGGTCGCCATATTACCATCCACTACAAGAAAAGGTACAACTCTTAGTACCTCTGCTGCTCTTGATTCACCATACGTGATAAGTAAACTTGTTTCACCACCACAAGCTTCAAATCGCTGGTACTTCTGCTGAATCTGAAAACTCTTCTTATAATTTTGATGATGCTTCTGCTGTGCTTGATAATGATGGTTCGTTAGGATCTTTTCTAGATGCTACAATTGCTAAGTCTAGACAAATTGAAAATACTGAAACTCCTAA
Organism: Lolium rigidum; assembly: GCF_022539505.1. Taxonomy (NCBI): domain Eukaryota; kingdom Viridiplantae; phylum Streptophyta; class Magnoliopsida; order Poales; family Poaceae; genus Lolium; species Lolium rigidum. The sequence continues at coordinate 157,485,366 of NC_061514.1, forward strand.
TGAAAATGCTGCTACACTGTTAATTCACCGAGTGCATTGAATATTCTAGTGATCATCTTGATGAAGATTATGTGGAACTTGATGATGATTTTATTGAAAAATGCAATGCTACTACTTGATGCAAGAAAAATTAAAAAGTTGCTTGCAGAACATCTTCGTTAGATATAAACTGTCTCCTGATCCTAAATTTGCCACATCTCCTATAAACATTAAGGATAAGGATTATGATTTTTCTCTTGATCTATCTCATATAGCTATTGTTGAGAAAACACCCTTTTGTGGTACTGAAAAAGAAAGTGATGTTGAACACATGATTGAGCTATCTACTACGAGTAGCTTGTTTTTCGATGATGTTAAGAAGCGTACTTACTTTGTTGCTAAAATCTTTCCATTCTCATTAAAGGATGACGCTAAAACTTGGTATAATAGTTTGCCACCTGATTCTATTAAAAGTCCAAAAGAATTGCTTGATGTTTTCTTCCGGAAATACTTTCCTGCTAGTGCTCAACATATTGCTTTGCGAGAGAATTTATAATTTTGACCGGGAAGATGGAGAGAAATTGCTGAAGCTTGGGCGAGATTTTGCTCTCTTATTAGAGCTCGGCATCGAACATGATTTGGAAAAGCATGATTTACTTGATATATTTTATAGTGGACTAACGATTGAGTCTAGGGCATACCTGGATAGTTGTGCTTGGTTGTGTTTTTAGGAAAAGAACTCCGGACGATCTTTGAAGAATTATTGGCTAAAATAGGGCGGAATCATGATGATTGGTCTACACCGAACCAACCCCGACACCGATATTGAAGAAGAGGGGTATGATTAAATTAAATGATGAAGATATGAGGGAAGCCAAGAAGTCTCTTAAGGAGAAGGGTATTAAACCTGAAGATGTGAAGAATTTACCTCCTATAGAAGATATATGTGAGATAATTCCCCCTTCATCCATGATTGAGGTAAACTCCCTTCAGCGCTTTACTAGGGAAGATATTCCGTATTCAAAACCTCCTGCGCAATGCTTAGATGAGTTTGATAATTATATTGTTAAGCAAGACAATTTTAATATGAGAGTAGAGAATCATTTAATGGAAAATTCTCGAGCTATTAGTGAATTGCATGGTATTGTGGAGAGAACCTCCAATGATGTTAATATGCTTGTTAAACATTTTCATATGGTTCAAACTCAAATTGATCAACTCACTAAAGTGCAAAATTACTTGTTGGGAAATAATTCTAAAGAAAAACATGCTTATGAAGTAACAACTAGAGGTGGTGTTTCTACCCAGGATCCACTATATCCTGAAGGACATCCCAAAAGAGTTGAACAAGATTCTCAACGAACTAAAACTAGTGCTCCATCTAAGAAAAAGAAAAAGAAACATAAGAATGTTGTAGAATCCTCTGAACATGTTAATGATCCTAATAGTATTTCTATTTCCGATCTTGAAAGCCGAAAGTGGTAATGAACATGATAAAGATAATGATAAGAATGATACTCTCGATAAAGAAGAGGTTGAAGAAGAACACTGAAAAGCATGTTAAAAACAAAAAGTATACTTAAGAAGATTTTATTGCTGAGAAACATGGTAATGAAAGAGAACCTTGGGTTCAAAAGCAAATGCCTTTTCCTGCTAAGAAATTAAAATCAAAGGAAGAAGAACACTATAATAAATTTTGTGATTGGATGAAACCTTTATTCTTGCAAATCCCTTTGACTAATGCTATTAAATTGCCTCCTTATTCAAAGTATATGAAAGATATTGTCACTAACAAAAGGAAAATTCCTAATGAGGAGATTTCCACTATGCTTGCTAATTAATCTTTTAACGGTAAGGTCCCAAAGAAGCTTGGCGACCCAGGTATACCAACTATTCCTTTTTCCATCAAGAATAATTATGTTAAAACTGCTCTATGTGACTTGGGAGCCGGTGTTAGTGTTATGCCTTTTTCTCTTTATAAGAGACTTTACTTAGATAAGTTGATACCTACTGATATATCTTTGCAAATGGCTGATAAATCTCTGCTATTCATGTTGGTATATGTGAGGATGTTCTGTTCAAGTTACTAATAACTGCTTGATATTAACTGATTTTGTTGTGTTGGAAATGCCTGAAGATGATAATATGTCTATTATTCTTGGGAGACCTTTTCTTAACACCGCAGGGGCTGTTATTGATTGCAATAAAGGAAAAGTTACTTTCAATGTTGATGACAAGGAGCATACCGTTTATTTTCCCAAGAGGATTGAGAAAGCATGTGGAGTTAATACAATTTCAAATGTGAGAACTATCAAAGTTGGAACTATCAATTGTCCTATATATGAGCCTAAAGAAGAATATCAAACTCTTGTGATTGGATCCATATCAATACAATTCAAGGTAACATGATTGATTTGAGGTTTATTTCTTCTTATGCTATGTAAAATTTATTTGGTGGCAAGACTTGATCAACCTTGTTAACAAATACTTTTTATATGCATAGAGGAGGTAAACAACATCTCTTTCTTCCTCCACTTGTTTTACTTACTGTAGCAATACATTTGTATCTTTACTTTATTGCATTATTGTGCTAAGTAAAGTCTCTAATAGAAGGTTGATGCTAGATTTGGATTTCTGCACAGAAACAGATTTCTTGCTGTCACGAATTTGGGTAGGGTTCTCTGTAGGTAACTCAGAAAAATCTGCCAATTTACGTGAGTGATCCTCAGATATGTACGCAACTTTCATTAGTTTTGAGTTTTCTGATTTGAGCAACGGAAGTACCTCTTTAAAATTCGTCTTTACTGGTTGTTCTGTTTTGGCAGATTCTGTCTCTGTTTTTTTGCATTGTCTCTTGTGGACTTTAAGCAAGGCTTTCTAGACGTGGAGAGCTGTAGCTAATGTTTTATTGAGTTCTTGCAATGTGTCACTACAGGACTAAAGTGGATTAAAGTTTTTGAGTACTAACCCCTCTAATGAAGTTTATGAGAAGTTTGGTGTGGCAGAAGTTTTTAAGGGTCAAGAGAGAAGGGTGCTATAATGTGATCAAGAAGAGTCAAAAGCCTAAGCTTGGGGGGAGGTATACCGGAATCACTCATTCTTTGCATATTATGGTTGCTGGATACTTGTATATACTTGTTTAGTTTCTTTGAGTGGTTTTCTAATGAGAGGAAGATGATATTTGGGGAGGTGCTGCGTGAAAACAGATTCTGGACTGTTACTAGAAAAATTCGTGCGCACAGCCAGAACGTTATTTTGAGCTGACAATTTTTGTGCATGTTCCCCAGGTTGTTATCTAACTTTCATTAGTTGAACACTTTTCGATCTGAGCAACGGAATATTTATAGATTTCTGCACTGCTGTCAGGTTTTGGAAGATTTCTGTCATCCTGCTTTTATGTGTTTCTTCTAGTCTTCATTCTCTTGTTTTTGTTTTGTTTCTTTCCTAAAACACAAAAAGACCAAAAATATTTCTGTTGTTTCTCTTTACCATTTGTTATTTTGGTTTCTTGCTTTCATTTTGCTTTATTTGCTATCGTTAGTTTGCTATAAGAAAACCCAAAAAGATTTTGCTTTGTTTGCTTGTTTCCTTTTGTTCTTGTTTCAAATTCGAAAACACCAAAAATATTTGCTGTTCTTCTTTGGTTTTGTAAAGTTCTTTATGAATTCAATGGTGTTCGGTGGCTGGAGCGTGGTTTTCATTCCATATCATTCAAGCTACACAAGTGAAAAGGCAATAATGATGATCTACGCCAATCTGATTATGGTGAGAGGCTGGTATGAACTCTATTTGTTTTCATTTTTGTACATATACTCATCCATGTGAGCATGCTTGGTTAGTTCATGTGAGGTATATGTCACTTAAGAAAGTCTAGTAGTTCATGATCTCTCATGTTAAGCTCCAATTTATTAATATGAGTAGCATGTCATGGATGTTTGCTTGCATTGTTTTATTCATAAATAGGTATGATATTGTGGTATCCTCCTCTGAATAATTCGTTTGAATTAACTTGGCACATGCTCACGCATGCATATGGCTGAACAAAAGTCAATTAAGCCTCGATGATTTACATTGCTTCGAGTCCTTGTATCACTTTTATGCCTCTGTTAATTTATTTTGCCGCAAGCATGATTATGACGAGTTCTTGCTCTCTTGATTTGTCGCTCCCTAGTGTTTTGCTAGCCTTCACTTGTCTCGAGCGGGAACGCTGCTCGTGCCTCCAAACACATGAAAACCAAGTTATTCCAGAGTGTCCACCATAAATACCTATGCATGGCATTTCAAACCATTCCAAGTAAATTCTCATGTGCTACCTTTAAAACCCTTCAAAATGCTTCTCAATTTGTGTTAACGTTTTATAGCTCATGAGGAAGTATGTGATGTTTATCTTTCGATCTTGTCATTTACTCCAGACGGACTTTCACCAATGGACTAGTGGCACATCCACTTATCCAATAAATTTGCAAAAAGAGTCGGCAACGGGGTTCCCAGCCCCAATTAACTAACTTTCATAAATTTACAAATAGACACTCCTCCATGGTATGTGATTGTTGGTCGGCACCCGAGGATTCGGTTAGCCATGGCTTGAGAAAGCAAAGGAGGGGAGGAGTGTCATCTAAATAAAACTAAAATAAAAAGACACTCCTTCATGGTATGAGATTGTTGGCAGGCACCGAGGATTCGGTTAGCCATGGTTTGTGAAAGCAAGGTTGGAAGGAGTGCCACCCAAAAATAAAATTTCATGGGAGCCGCTCTTGAAAGTCCGGTTGATGAGGTAGTTAGAGTGCCCATTACCATTCGTTGACAACAACAAACACCTCTCAAAACCATTTTACTTCTGTCTTTATAAAAATGAAAAGCTCTAGCGCATGTTAATCCCTGCTTCCCTCTGCGAAGGGTCAATCTTTTACTTTTACATTGAGTCTCCATCCTTTCTTTGAGTACTTTCTTGAGAGCACAACTGTCATTCTTAGTATAATATGCTTGTCTCAAAATATGATTGATTGTGGTATAACTTTGATGCTTTTATCTTTGACAATCACTATTTCTAGTCTTTCTATGAACTTCGAGAGGTGCCTGAGCATTTATGTTTCTGTTGATCAAATATGGGCAAGCGAGATACCACTCTATCATACTCTTTTATGAACATTGCAATCCTGCTTATATACATGATTCATGATGCTTATTATTAATTGTTGGTACCTTTCCATGATTGACATAGCTATTAGATGATCTTATTTGCATGTATCTTATTATGAACTGCCTAAGTGTTAGCCATAGCATGAGAATATTTACATCATATGAACAAATGTGTTCGTGAAAGTTCTTTTATCGCTCGGTTGTTAAGCTGAATTGCTTGAGGACAAGCAATAAGCTGAGCTTGGGGGAGTTGATACGTCCAAAACGTATCTACTTTCCCGAACACTTTTGCTATTGTTTTGCCTCTAATTTGTGTATTTTGGATGCAACTAACACGGACTAACGCTGTTTTCAGCGAAGCTGTTACGGTGTCTCGTTTTTGTGCAGAAATCCAACTTTCAGGAAAATCCTCGGAATTTATGCAGAAGGTCCTATTTTCCCAGAATATTGGCGGAGCCAGAAGGGCAAGCCAGGTGGGGGCACGAGGGCCCCACACACTAGGCCGGCGTGGCCCAGGAGGGGCCCGCGCGGCCATAGTGTGTGGCGGCCTCGGCTGGCCCCCGACGCCCTCTTTCGGACTACTTATTGCCTTCGACCTAAAAACGCAGGGGGAGAAGTCGAAGTCGCCAGAAACCCTCCAGAACGCCGCCACATCGCGAAACTCCGTCTCAGGAGCCAGAAGTCTCCGATTACGGCACTCCGCCGGGACGGGGAATTGGAGGAGATCATCGCCATCATCACCACCGACGCCTCTCCATCAACCAGCCATGTTTCCCCCATCCATGTGTGAGTAATTCCCCCGCTTGTAGGCTGAAGGGGATGGTAGGGATTGGATGAGATTGGTCATGTAATAGTATAAGATTGTTAGGGCATAGTGCCTAGTGTCCGTAATTGGTACTTTGATGATATTGTTGCAACTTGTTATGCTTAATGCTTGTCACTAGGGCCCGAGTGCCATGATCTCAGATCTGAACATGTTATTACTTCATCATGATATTCATTGTTTATGGTCTTACCTGCAAGTTGTATACACATGTCGTTGTCCGGAACCAATGGCCCCGAAGTGACGAAATCGGGACAACCGGAGGGAATGGTAGTGATGTGAGGATCACATGTGTTCACGGAGTGTTAATGCTTTGCTCCGGTATTCTATTAAAAGGAGTACCTTAATATCCGAGTAGTTTCCCTAGAGGCCCGGCTGCCACCGGCTGGTAGGACAAAAGATGTTGTGCAAGTTTCTCATTGCGAGCACGTACGACTATAATTGGAACACATGCCTATTGATTGCTTTGTACTTAGACACCGTTTTATTATTATCTGCAAATGCCCTGCTTGATTGTTACATGAGTTTCTCTCATCCATGCAACGCCCGTTATCCGTCCCCGTGCCTACGATATTTTAATCCTGTTGTTTACTATAATCACTACTGCTGTCTCTGTTACTCTGCTGTTGTTATTTTACTATCGCTACTTGCTATAAAGCTGTTACTACTCGATAAACTCTTGCGAGCAAGTCTGTTTCCGAGTGCAGCTGAATTGACAACTCCGTTGTTAAGGCTTTCAAGTATTCTTTGTCTCCCCTTGTGTCGAATCAATAAATTGGGTTTTACTACCCGCGAAGACTGCTGCGATCCCCTATACTTGTGGGTCATCACTAAGCGAATTAAATTGAATGATAATTCTACTTATATGTGGCACTGTCGTCTTGGTCATATTGGAGTGAAGCGCATGAAGAAACTCCATTCCGATGGACTTCTTGAGTCACTTGACTTTGAGTCACTTGACAGATGCGAAGCATGTCTAATGGGAAAAATGACTAAGACTCCATTTTCTGGTACAATGGAGCGAGCTACAGACTTGTTGGAAATCATACATACCGATGTGTGTGGACCAATGAGTGTAGCATCGCGCGGTGGTTATCGTTATGTCCTAACCTTCACAGATGATCTGAGTAGATATGGATATATTTACTTTATGAAATATAAGTCCGAGACTTTTGAGAAGTTCAAGGAATTCCAAAGTGAAGTAGAAAATCAACGTAACAAGAAGATTATGTTTCTGCGTTCTGATCGCGGAGGCGAATATCTGAGTTATGAGTTTGGCATGCATTTAAAGAAATGCGGAATACTTTCACAGTTGACACCGCCGGGAACACCACAGCGCAATGGTGTGTCCGAACGTCGTAATCGAACTCTCTTAGATATGGTTCGATATATGATGTCTCTTACCGATTTTCCGTTATCATTTTGGGGTTATGCGTTTGAGACAGCCGCATTCACTTTAAATAGGGCACCATCTAAATCCGTTGAAACGACACCGTATGAATTATGGTTTGGGAAGAAACCTAAGCTGTCGTTCCTTAAAGTTTGGGGTTGCGAAGCTTATGTAAAGAAGTTACAAGCAGACAAGCTAGAACCCAAAGCGAAGAAATGCGTCTTCATAGGATACCCTAAAGAAACAATTGGGTACACTTTCTATCACAGATCCGAAGGCAAAATCTTTGTTGCCAAGAACGGATCCTTTCTTGAGAAGGAGTTTCTCACTAAAGAAGTGACTGGAAGGAAAGTAGAACGCGACGAGGTTGATGAACCTTCTCTCATAGATCAGAGTAGCGCAGTGCCGGAAGAAGTTTCTGCGCAGCCTACGCCGATAGGAGAGGAAGCAAATGATGATGATCATGAAACTTCGAACGAGGAAGCTACTGAACCTCGCAGATCGACGAGGGAACGTACCACTCCTGATTGGTATAATCCCTGTCTTAATGTCATGATTGTGGACAACAATGATGAGGACCCTGCGACGTATGAAGAAGCAATGATGTACCCAGATTCCAACAAATGGCAAGAAGCCATGAAATCCGAAATGGGATCCATGTATGATAACAAAGTATGGACTTTGGTAGACTTATCTGATAGCCGCAAGGCTGTCGAGAATAAATGGATCTTCAAAAGAAAAACAGATGCTGATGGTAATATTACTGTCTATAAAGCTCGACTTGTCGCAAAGGGTTTCCGACAAATTCAAGGAGTTGACTACGATGAGACTTTCTCACCTGTAGCGAAGCTAAAGTCTGTGAGGATTTTGTTAGCAATAGCTGCATTTTTCGATTATGAGATTTGGCAGATGGATGTCAAAATGGCGTTCCTTAATGGTGATATTGAGGAAGAGTTGTATATTGTACAACCCAATGGTTTTGTCGATCCTAAAAATGCTGACAATGTATGCAAACTTCAGTGTTCCATTTATGGACTGAAGCAAGCATCCCGGAGTTGGAACCTACGCTTTGATAGAGTGATCAAAGACTTCGGTTTTATACGGACTCATGGTGAGGCCTGTATTTACAAGAAAGTGAGTGGGAGCTCTGTAGCGTTCCTGATATTATATGTAGATGACATATTATTGATTTGGAATGATATAGAACTATTAAGCAGCGTTAAAGGTTATTTGAATAAGTCTTTTTCAATGAAAGACCTTGGTGAAGCAACAGTACATTTTAGGCATCAAGATTTATAGAGATAGATCAAGACGCCTAATAGGCCTTTCACAGAGTACATACCTGGATAAGATTTTAAAGAAGTTTAGAATGGATGAAAGCAAGAAAGGGTTCTTGCCTATGTTGCCAGGTAAGGTCTTGAGTAAGACTCAAGGTTCGGCTACGGCAGATGAAAGAGAAAGGATGAGCAAGATCCCCTATGCTTCGACAGTAGGCTCTCTCATGTATGCCATGCTGTGTACTAGAACGGATATCGCACATGCTGTTAGTTTGACCAGCAGATATCAAAGTGATCCAGGAATGGAACACTGGACAGCGGTCAAGAATATCCTGAAGTACTTGAAAAGGACTAAGGATATTTTTCTTTGTTATGGCGGTGACCAAGAGCTCGTTGTAACCAGTTACACCGATGCAAGTTGGAACACCGATCCTGATGACTCTAAGTCTCAGTCTGGGTACGTGTTTATATTGAATGGTGCGGCAGTAAGCTGGAGCAGTTCCAAGCAGTGCACGGTGGCGAAATCTTCAACAAAATCTGAATATATAGCGGCTTCAGAGGCTTCATCGGAAGCGGTATGGATGAAGAGGTTCATTGTTGAGCTTGGTGTGGTTCCTAGTGCATTGGACCCGTTAGTCATTTATTGTGACAACACGGGTGCCATCGCCAATGCAAAGGAACCAAGGTCACACAAGAAGCTAAAGCATATCAAGCTGCGTTTTCATTCGATTCGCGATTACATCGAAGATGGTGAAGTAGAGATTTGCAAAGTACACACAGATCTGAATGTTGCAGATCCGTTGACTAAAGCTCTCCCTAGGGCAAAGCATGACCAACACCAGAATGCTATGGGTGTTAGGTACCTTACAATGTAATCTAGATTATTGACTCTAGTGCAAGTGGGAGACTTGTTGGAGATATGCCCAAGAGGCAATAATAAAGTGGTTATTATAATATCTTTGTGTTTATGATAAATGTTTTCATACCATGCTATAATTGTATTAACCGAAACATTGATACATGTGTGTTATGTAAACAACAAGGAGTCCCTAGTAAGCCTCTTGTATAACTAGCTTGTTGATTAATGGATGATCATGGTTTCGTGATCATGAACATTGGATGTTATTAATAACAAGGTTATGTCATTAGTTGAATGATATAATGGACACACACCCAAATGAGCGTAGCATAAGATCAAGTCATTAAGTTCAAATTGCTATAAGATTTCGATACATAGTTGCCTTAGTCCTTCGACCATGAGATCATGTAAATCACTTACACCGGAAGGGTACTTTGATTACATCAAACGCCATTGCGTAAATGGGTGGTTATAAAGATGGGATTAAGTATTCGGAAAGTGTGAGTTGAGGCATATGGATCAATAGTGGGATTTGTCCATCCTGATAATAGATAGATATACTCTGGGCCCTCTCGGTGGAATGTCGTCTGATTAGCTTGCAAGCATATGATTTGATCATAAGAGATGACATACCACGGTACGAGTAAAGAGTAGTTGTCGGTAACGAGGTTGAACAAGGTATGGAGATACCGATGATCAAACTTCGGACAAGTAAAATATCGTGTGACAAAGGGAATTGGCATCGTATGTAAATGGTTCAATTGATCACTAAGTCATCGTTGAATATGTGGGAGCCATTATGGATCTCCCGCATCCCGCTATTGGTTATTGCTCGGAGAGGAGTCTCGACCATGTCTGCATAGTTCGCGAACCGTAGGGTGACGCGCTTAAGGTTCGATGTCGCATAAGTAGATTTGAATATGGTATGGAGACAAAGTTTGTTCGGAGTCTCGGATGTGATCCAGGATGTCACGAGGAGGTCCGGAATAGTCCGGAGAATAAGATTCATATAAGGGAAGTTGATTTCTGGGTTTCGGAAAAGTTCGGGATTTTTCCGGTGATTGACTGGAAGGTTCTAGAAGGTTCCGGAGGGGTCCACCATGGGGCCCACGACCTAGGAGGGCTAGCATGGGCCGAGGGGATGCTCCCTGGCCTAATGGGACGGGGGCACATGCCCCCAAGGCCTAGGCCGGCCAACCCCTAGGGTTTCCCTAGGGGGGATCAACTTGGGGGGGAGGAAATCCCTCTCCCCCCACTTGGCCGCCGCCCCCCTAACCCTAGATGGGAAGGGGGCCACCCCACCAACCTGGCCCCCTATATAAAGAGGGGAGGGTGGCCGGCCACCCATCCCATGATTAGCCCCTCCTCCCGGCCGCCTCTCCTCCACCATACGCTGCTCCGGCTTAGGCGAAGCCCTGCAGTTTTCTTCCTCCACTTCCACCACCACGCCGTCGTGCTGCTGGAACTTGGAGGAGATCTACCACACCTCTGCTGCCCACTGGAACAGGGAGAGGAAGGAGCTTCATCGACACCGTACGCGCGACCGAGTACGGAAGTGCTGCCGAATTGCAGCACCGGAACGATCGTCTACACCAACAACGAGATTAATCTCGTAAGCTTTGGAATCTTCGAGGGTTAGTCTCATCTCCATCTCGTTGCTTCGATCTTGTAGATTAGATCTTGGGTGTTCCATAGATTAGATCTTGGATTTATTCGTCTTTGCGGTAGGAAATTTTTTGTTTTCTATGCTACAAACCCCATCATACAGGTGCATACCCCCAGCGCCGCCACTGGCTGCAACACAGGGAGGGGGATGGATGATCCATCGAGACACAAATCTTAATATACATCAAATGTTCATTAATTTTGACCACCAACGTTTATCGAAATTAAATAAAATTTGAGACTTCACATTTCTCATTATATCCAAGCCAAAGGCCGGTAAGCGGCGGTGGAAAGCAAGCATTATTTAATTTGCTTAATCAGCGACAAATATTATGAATTGAAGGGAGTGCCAAGCCAGATGATCGAGCCACTACCCTCTTATCATATGTTTGGCCTACCCTATCTATTTATTAAAAAACAAAAGTAGTGTGATCTTTTAAGATAATATTCTGGCAGTGTATTAGACTCGATCTTCCTATATCACTTTCCTCGGTCTTGTAGTCAATTTTAGTGTTACTGAAGTAACACCGAATCGTTGCGATCAAAGAATAGAAAGGAAATGAAAGAAAAATAGACCCACGAATCATGAGAGGCTGCTAGCGATCAAGTAAAGCAGCAGCAGATGGTTGAATTCAAAGTAGCACATGAGCCACTGTCGCCATCTCCCCACTCTCCAATCTCTGGTTCTGCTCTGGTCTCCCTTGTTACGAGGAAAGATTAAGCTGACTGCATAATTAGTAGGCAAGAAACTTGTATTTTCTCCAAGCTTCTATGTCTGCGTTGAAGCAATTTTTGGTCACGACGACTAGGTAGATTGCGCAGCTTGCGCTGAGGCCTGTGAGACCTACTTTGGCACAATCAACTTTTTTACATGGCCCGCCAAAAAAAGAGCAGCGCATTGTGAGCGCATGATCAAAGTTCCCGGTTCCCGGTCATGCCCTGAAGTTCTCTACTCCTCTATAACTTGGATCACACACCTTTTATTAGGGAAAAAAGACTTTTTTTTTACTTTCTACAACATAACTAATTTTGTTTCGGCAATTGGATCTCAATTAAGGGCATCTAATGTTCTTCGACCTCTGTATCCTAGTCTTGGCATCGATGCCCTGAGTGCAATCTCACCACTTTTGACAAAGTATCGCCCTCACATCCTATCTTATCATGTCATGTCTACACAATCGACACCCCCCTCTTTTGACCCCCTTCACCAGTTCTTACCATTGTCGTCCAATCTCCGACATGACAAGTCATGCTCTTCTCCGAGACCTCATGTATTGGGCGGCACATGCTGTAACACAGAGAAGGGGATGGATGACCCATGGAGACACACATCTTTTTACACATCAAATGTTCATTTTGATCACTAGAGCTTATCAAAATTAAATAGAGCTCCAGACTTCACATTTCTCATTATATCCAAGTCACCTTTGCATATATTGTTCTTTTGCATAGGAAAGTGAGTTTTTTTGTTTTACAATAACAATTATCACCTCTATCTCCAAATATAAGACATTTTGGTGGGCTACAGCCTACCAAAAACATCTTATAATTAGGGATAAAGGTTGTACTAAAACCTTTTCGAAGTAACTCAAACACACATGTCAGAGACGTGAAACACAAAATTGCAGAATGAATGTTTCCCTTTGAATTTGTTACACGATGACTGATATAGAATTTGAGGCTTGATGGCCGAACATGGCACCAATATGGAGCTAGTTGTTGAAGCCTTGATAGAGAGAAGCGGTAGCATGGTCCGCTACAGTTGAGTCGGTGCGGAGGCACCCACTCACTCCTATGATAGATTCACCACTTCTATTTCAGCCACCAAACAAGCTACTCGACTAGTCGTCTCTCCTCATACGGTTCACTTGAACCTTCACTAACAGGTGCATAAGAAATCTCCTCTCCATGATAGCTAGGGGCGCCCCCCACCGATCTTTTTGCAACAAAAGCGTCTATGGAGTTCAGCCACAATTTTTTTTCATAATGTAGCTTTCACCTTTTACAAAATACTCCAACGCGATCGGTCTAGGTGGCCAAGTATATCACCTGGTACAAATGATGTGATTGTTCAGAAATTTCTCGATCCAAATTTCAGAACCTAGCAAGGGACGCTCGGCTAACCATGATAGCGGTCAACTTCTTCGTCCCCACTCGAAATAACACCGATTTTACCTTAGCGGAGCAAGGTACCTCCTATCTCCATCAAGGCTTTGAGGACAAGCTCAAGCTTCAATGAAATTGACATTCTTCGTAGCTACAAAATATTCATAATGTAGGCATCATCTTTACAAAATATTCACGCTCGATCGATGTAAGTTGCCAAGTATATTATCTGGAACAAATAATGTGATTGTTCAGAGATTTCCTGATAACAACCCAGCCATTGCATTACCAGCAGGGCCACGGAATAAAATGGATGGAAAGCGATCGAGAAGCGGTCAACTTTTCCATCCCCACTCCAATAAAGCACACTCCAATTAATTAATCGCTTACCCTGGAAAAAGCCATACACCATGACCGCGCGCGTTGACGGACAGACACATCCCTCTATAAAATCTTCGACCCGCTCTCGCTCGCTCACCGTGCCTGCTTCGTTCGCCAGTCGCCAATCTCTCTCGAAATTCTGAGGAGCACCTACCCAGCACGCGCACTCGGAGATGGTTGCGCCGATCGCGGTGGCGTCGGCGGGGCTGGGGATGCTGGCGGGGGTGGCCATGGCCAACAGGTCCATCCAGGAAGGGAGGCCCGCCGCGGCGGTGCGGTGGCCGCAGCAGCGGTGCGCGACGTGCAGCGGGACGGGGAGGGTGGAGTGCCTGTGCTCGCGGTGGTCTGACGGGGACAGCCACGGGTGCCGGAGCTGCGCGGGCACGCGCAAAATGCCTTGCCGGAGCTGCGGCGGCTCCGGGACCGGCCGCCGGGCGCCAGTGCGGATCAGCACCTCCTCCGCCAAGCCACGGTTCAGCAGCCGCTGATCGACTCAGCTGGCGATCCGCGCCAGTCGACCAAGGCCGACTTTAGTGGCGGTGCCTCCTCCGGCTCCGCCAAGCCACGGTCGAGCAGGAGCTGAGCAGCTCACCTGCCCATCCGGCCGGCCCGTCGGTCAAGCCCGACTTTGGTGCTGGACTAGGAGGAACTGTGACATGTTTAGATCAGATTAGAAAACTGGCAGGTTGAATATAGCTAGTTCATTAGTACAGCAGTATCTGAAGGTATCTTGCTACTGATTGAATCAATCGGCTGAACTTCTTGTGATTTGCTTTGGGGTGCCAATTTTGCTTTGATATCAGAGGTAGCTGAAAGCCTGAAAGAATCGAGAAACTTCAACCTAATTGTTGTGATGGAAAATATTTATTTACCAACATGTTGAATTCACTCGTTCTACTCAAATACTCCGGAAAAAAACACTCCCTCCAATTTATAATAAGTGTTATGGTTTTAGTTCAAAGATAAACCACGGCACTTAGATTGGAGGAGGTACCGTTAATGGCAAAAACCATATTTTGGTGGTGATACATCTGGCTTCTCGGGGCGCTTGAGCGGAAGGTCACCGCGAGGGACCATGGCGGGTGCCGCGGTAATAGACGAGGAGTGATTATGGCGACTCATGGGTACATGCAGAAGGTCACTATGTGAGATGATTACACTAGAGGAGACGACTTGGTTTGAACCTAAAGGTAGGACCAAGGGAAGGGGCCATGTTGTTTTGGCACCTACTGATTCAGTGTGAAAATTCTACTACAAGTGTTATTTACACATAATATCTCTTGATGGTGGGGCAGATGTTCTTCAACAATTAATCAATCAAGCTTGGTGTCTAGGGCTTCTCTCTCACCTAATTGCCCCGTAGCTATGTTGCCGGCTTTTCTATATGCCAATGACTCTCTGATACCTGCTACTTCTTCCACCGATGTTGCAACTCGTCTGCACACAATTCTCCATCGTTTCGTCTACTAGCTTACTCATCAATTTTTATAACCACATGTACCCTCTCAATATAGACAATGATGCCATCGCAGCCATGGCAGTTGCTCCAGGCATTTTCAACTATTGTTTCGTAATAAAACATACATAGGTTCAACGCTGACCCCTAAAAAAAACTTCAAGTCATTGCTTTTTAGTACCATCTTCGATCGATGCGACAAATATGTAGATTGCGTGCCTCTCTCCTCAACAAAGGAGGCATGCTTAGAGAAATGTCTTTCTACCGTGCACGCACGCTATCTAGAGTTTATCGTTTCACCAAGTTTTACTAAGTTGCATGTAGAGAAACCTGGTGAATCATCACAACATGATTCTTTGAGCACCAAATGGCGAATAGAAACATGCACACTAAATACCACGCACGGTACAATCGCCACATTCGACATGCTTTCCTTTCTTTCCACGGTTATCAATAATCTTCACTTTGTTTCATGCTCTTTGGTTCTTAATACGTGCATTAAGTGGTAGCTTTGTTCACGGCTGTCGAATAAGTCATCCGACGGTAGCCAAGGCACTAGGAGGTAAGTACCAGCGGACTCGGTCAATATCCGGATGTCCCTGTAAAAAAACAAAATTACCCCCCGTCCCCTACTCTAAGAAAAAAAAGGAATGTTTCGTTTTCTCCTTTTCGTTTCCTTTTCTCTTGCAAACGCCAAATACACACAAAAGAGCCTCCTGATTCAGCAAACCAACATCTGCACCTGTACTATCCGATCGAATGTTTGGCAAAGAACACGCTGTGATGATGACAACGTAGAAGCGTGGCCGGACACGAATCGCGCAATGCGCTAGCTAGCAGTTGCATGCCTGCAAGCAAAACCAAAAAGTGTTGAGATCTATCAAGCATCTCGTACGTCTTTAAGTTGGAGTTGCAACGCGGTTACACAACTGGTGCATCTACGGGGTGTGAACATATGATCTACCATCAGGGTGATAGCAACGCTTGTGCACTGTTTTCTTTTTGGATGCGCCGTTTTTGAAGAAAAGGGATTTCTGGCTATATCTTTGTAGTGTTTGGTCAGCTGATATAAGGAATACTCCTTATATCATGATTGAGTAGATTATTATGGCAGGACTTTTTTGTTAATGTATTTTTTCTTTCTTTTTTAGTTGTGTGCATTCCTATTATCATTAGGGTACAAAGGCTAGATGTAATCACTAGTAAAAAATAGGGCTTCCGTTCGGAGGCCCTGCGAGCATCAATTCCGGTCGCAACCACATTAGTCCCGGTTCGAGCGGCTATGACGCTGCATGGGTCAGGGCAGACATCAATCCCGCATCGGCTGGTACCTTTAGTCCCGGTTGGAGCCACCAACCGGGACTAAAGGTGTGGCACGGGCTAGGATGCCGGGGGCAGGCGGGAGACCCTTTAGTCCCAGTTGGTGTCTCCAATTTAATCTACGGAGTTGCCTAGGATGTGCGCTTTGATCACGAACTTGCAAAGTCCCAGTTGGAGCCACCAACCGGAACTAAAGGTGTGGCACGGGCTGGGATGCCGGGGGCAGGCGTGAGACCCTTTAGTCCCGGTTCGTGTCTCCAATTTAATCTACGGAGTTGCCAAGGATGTGCGCTTTGATCACGAACTTGCAAATCGTGAATTCTAGGTCAAGAAGTTGCCGTGCGGGCGTTTTGGTCATTCCATCACGGTCACCATTAGTGTTCTGATGTGACCAATTGTTTTTTTTTTTTTGCAAATTTCCCCCTAAAACAGTCAAACTGAGGACTAGAAAATTAGAAGAAACAAGAATTTAGTGGCCAATTTACAAAAAAACCAATTGACCACGTCAACAAACCAACGGTCGCCATGACGGAGTGACGAAAACACCCGCACGGTGCAACTTCGTAACCTAAAATTTATGATTTGAAAGTTTGTGACCAAAACGCACATCCAGAGTAACTTCACAAACCAAATTTGAGGGTTTCTCTTGTTTTTATAAGAAAAATCGGGTGTGAACCATTGCACAATGGTGCTTGCATCATACAGTACACACTTTTTTTTGACATATACAGTACACACTTGGTGACTTGGATCGATCAAAGACCGGTTAGTTGCGACGAAAACTTCAGTTGCCTATCAAGTTGATCATGCATGCAACGGTGAGCGCGCGTTCCCAATTCCCATACAAGACGCCCATGCTGCACCGGTTGGTTTTCTCCTTTCCGTTTCGCTTTCTACAGCCAACACCAAATGCAGATCGTTGCTTGTCCTGGTTCAGCACCCCCACACGTGCACTATTCCGTAAAGAATGCTCCTGACTTGGTCATTCTGATACCAACCACCAAACCTTATATACGTACCAAACTTGTACCCCAATATATACATACCAGTTGCCGAACCTTAAATACTCCTACGTAGAATACTACCCCAAGTTAGCCACACTGGTACGTGCACGAGTCCTTTGTCCGTTGGTCCCTCTACCTCACCGCCCGATTCCATCGGTGCTTAGCTTCTCTCAAGAGAACATGGCTAAGCGCTACTCTTCTTATCCCAAACTAATCTGTTAGAGAAATCCACATAAAACATGGAGTAAATTTAGCTCCAGGATGTTATGTGAGCTTTCAAACAGAGTGTGTTGCATCGCCCAACCAAAAACGTATAATCTAATAACTGCCTGGGCACTCCCGTGTCTTACAGCGTGCTCACGCGGCTCCTCCGTCGGATCGCGATTGGACGTCGCGGATCGAGCGGCGCTACCGTCCAAAATCGTGGCAGCGACTTCCTTTTCCTCTTCCTTCGTCCGTTTCGAAATCAAAGCCGTGTTCATCCCCATTTCCCCTCCTCCGCTCCGCCCCGCGGCGACCACCGCCCTCGATCTCCACTCCCCTAATCAGCTCCCCGGCGGCGACCAGTCCTACCAGAAGCCCCGGCGGGGGTTTCCTGGTAGTACTAGTAGTTTCCTGGGAGTTTCTGCCGTCAGGGATTTGCGTATCGGAAGCTGGATTTCCCCGTCGGAGGCTGGAGCGTTCCTTCGGTGGCGCGGCTCGTCGATTCAACGGTTCTCAGGCGGGGCTGAAGTCGGCTGAAGAGGTTTCGAAGCCCAATTTGTGCCGTGACCTCGCGAATCGACCCTTCTAAGTCGTGGTGGACGTGATTTCAGTTCGCGGCGGCGACCTGTTTGGTGAGTTCTCCATCCTCGCTCCATGTATTTTGATTCGGTAGCTTCCTATACGTGCTCTATAGCGGCGACAGAGCATCGGCGGCGACAGATCGAGGCATTGTGGTGCTTTTTGTTTTGTTGTTGTCTAATTTTGGTGTTCGATATGCGTTGATAGGGTGCGTGTTGTAGAGGTTATGGCTGCGCAAATGGAGTGGTATGGCTTTTGCTATTTTGCTGCTGTCACAGCTGGTCATGTAGTCATGGTCAATTTTGGTCTTGCTTGTTTTCATTGTTCATAGTGTTCATCATGCATTAGTCCTCGTTAGTTCTTTGTTTTGCTAGGCATAATCACATTCAGATGACTGGTTAGAGATTCACAGTTGTTTTCTGTTATGAAGAGTACATTCAGATGCTATTTTTGTTGTTCATCATGTAATTTATGAAGAGTACTTGTCAGAGATTGTCTGTTAGGATGTATTTTTTGAATAATAATTACATTCATGGAAGGCATGGACATGGATTTCTAATAATTTTCTCTCGATGTAGAACATTCTATATAGGATGTACAATTTCAGTAATAAATACATCCTGGAAGGCATTGTCATGAAAATAAATACATCCTGGAAGGCATGGTCATGGGTTCTAAGAATATTCTCTTGATGTAGAACACTCTATGTAGCATCTATAATTTCAGTAATAAGTACATCCTGCTAACATAGGCGTAATGTGATGTAATTTGTGCCAATCTATTACAATTATTCAGCATTTTTTGCGGTTATTATCTTGTCGATAGGATCAACTTTTCTTAGTTATATCATGGATTTTCATTTCATTTTTAGAATCATGAAGACGTCTCGCACACCGAAGATACATGCAAAGGATAAACACTCAAAGTTCAGCATCATGAAAAAGAAGTTACAGTTGAAAGACAAGGGGCATGCAACAGTTTTGAAGCAGGAGGCAGTTGTAGCTGATGAACTTCCAGTTGATTATGAGTCAGCACCCAAAGTTCCAGACGCAGAAGGAAATGTGGTAGCACCAACTGCAGCTGATGATGAAGCCCAGCCTGAATTATTGCCGATTAAGACTAAAAACCAGGTAGCTGTCTCTTTTAGTATATGAACATGTAACTATGATATGTAAATATAACAGTGATTTTTTGAACTACATTTTCATAATGCATGGTATATTAACCCTGCATTCCTACTTTCCGTTTTTTAATGCAGAACAATCTATTCAATCGATCATCACCCATGAAGCTTGTCAGGGTTTGTAAGGATACGACTCCAGAACAAAAGAAATTGCTAACAGATGCAAATTTTGGAGGGATGATTTAGATGAAGTGCTCGAAGCTTATACCTGAAATGTGTCGTTTCTTGATGGCATGTTTTGACCCAGTGAAATGTCAGCTGGACTTTGGGGAGAGGGGCAGGATTCCGGTAACCGCTGAATCAGTTGTCAAGGTTCTGGGAGTACCTATAGGCAGCTCTGCCGTCCCATACTACCTTGATGTCGATGCTACAAGTCTGATGCTTAACATGCTTGGGATCACAGATGGAGTGCAACCAAATGTTACATCGTTGGAGAAGGAGTTAGGAAAAGACTACCCTGCGGATGATGCATATCTCAGAAAATTTGTCATATATATGATCAGCTCTGTATTTGCTCCAACCACCAACATCAAAGTCAGTCCCAAATGCTACCCATCCGTGCTTAATATAGATGCCATCAGTACCTTGAATTGGGCAGAGTTCATCATTGATATCCTAAAAGAGACTGCCAATGCAAAGGACCGGAAGAATTGGTTCAAGGCTTGCATGCCATATATCATGGTGAGTCTTTTTTATCATATATATTCCATTGTCCTCTTTTTTTATTGTTGTTTGTGTATGTGCTGATGACAATATTTTCATATTTTGGGGGATGTAGTAATTTGTGTTTTTTTTGGCAGATCTTGTATGTGGATTCCTTAGAAACAACCGCAGTTGATCTGCCAGATGACGAGCCTCGATGTACATTGTGGACAAACAGCCTGATATCACTTGTAGCTGATCTCGAATAAAGATATAAATGGATCCTTTGGTGCATTACCTGTAAGTACTTTTGTTTTAGATGACACATATGGATCGATTATACATTTGGTAGTCATTCTATTTTTTTATTTTTCTGAACAACATAGCTCGTGCTGATATTTTCATCCATATGCACAGCTCAAGGCTTGTTACAGGGTGAAACTCTCTCGTTTTAATACTGAACCTGATGTGGTTGATATGTTCATCAGGCGGCATATGCCAGGCAGTCATTCAGATCAGTATGCATGCTATTTTTCCACTCTTTTTTTCTTCGTTTACATGTTCATGGTTTATGGTCGGCATTGTAAGCATTTTTATATTTCTTTAATTTTGTTTTTAGCTTGAATCTTTATATGTATTTTATCAGGAGTTGGCAAGGTGTAGGCCAGCAGTGATCAACATGTGTGCCGTATTTGAAGAGGGCGTGGCATCTTTTGTTAAATCTCTAGTAGACAATGATGCATCTACTAAGCATGCTGATCAAGAAGGTGGCCATCCTACAAAAAAGGAGAAACCAAAGAAGAGAAAATATGTCTGTGCTACAACTAAGAAGCATGATCAAGGAGGACAAAAGCAAGAGGTACATGAGGACACTGTTCCGCTCGATAAAGCTGTCTTGGTTGAAGGACAAAAGCAAGAGGTACATGAGGACACCGTTCCGCTCGATAAAGCTTTCTTGGTTGAAGATACATATTCTGATGATGTCCAATTAAGGAAGAGGAAATATGTAGATAAGGAGCATCAGGTTCATGAAGACACTGCAAGCAAGGATAAGATTACAGAGAAGTTGTGTTCTGAAGATATCTTCTCTGTTACAGCTACAGAAGATAACCCAGTTGAAGAATTGGGAAAACAAAAGAACGATGAAGAACTCGACACAAAGGAATTGGCTGCAAGTATAGGCCAGCCATCTGTCCTCTGCGATGTAACTCCTGATGCTTTGAAGCAGCTTCAGAGTTATGGAACATGGTCCCAGTCGACTTCGAGTAACAACATTCTGCACAAGGATGATTCGGTAGATCCTTCAGCTAACACAGCACCACCGCAATTCCAAGGCAAAGTATGTGAGGGAAGCATCATTAGTAGTGACATAAAAAGAACTTCATCTTCAAAAAGGAAGAAGACTGTTTCTTTTGTGCTACAGGCAGAACACAACCATGAGGAAAATCGCAAAGCTGATGCAACTTCTGCAGCTGACTGTAGCAATGCAGTCCCTCCTGAAGTAGCAGTGCAATCTAGTCCAATCAGCAGGAGGCCGATAACCAAATCCATGTCTCCTTTGAAGGCATCTGTTAGTAAAGAAGGAAGTCCAAAGCTGAGCAAACAGCGCAACATTTTTGCAAGCAAAGTTGCTGATAGTCCTAGGAGACTAACATGGTTTGCTACAGCTCAAGCAAGGGAGAATGATAGGAATGAGGATATGCCTGTGGAACAATCTGTAAATGTCCAAAACAGCATGAACAGGAATTTGGAGATCCAATTTGGCAGCTCTGAGAATCGACCTGAAACATTGTCTCAGATTAAACGACAAGAGCTTATCGAGTACTACCCCTCCTTTGATCTTGGGTTCGATGAACCGAACTCTTCAAAAACTACAGCTGAAGTGGGGACTGATGTCTACGGGAGCTTCTATTCTTGTAGACAGTGTTGGGCCTCCAAGAGCAGAGGTTTGTAGAACAGCAGCAAGTTTCCCTTAAGTGGATCACCCAAGGTTTATCGATCTCAGGGAGGAAGAGGTCAAAGATATCCCTCTCAAGCAACCCTGCCAACCACAAAGCAAGAAGTCTCTTGTGTCCCCAACACACCTAATAGGTGCACTAGTTCGGCGAAGAGATAGTGAAATACGGGTGGTATGAATGAATATGAGCAAGTAGTACCGGCGCCGAGAAAATAGCTTGCTGGCGTGTAGTTGATGGTGGTAATATGGTAGCAAGTAGTAACGCAAGTAAAACAAGTAAACAAGCAGCGATAGCGATATTTAGGAACAAGGCCTAGGGAATAGACTTTCACTAGTGGACACTCTCAACTTTGATCACATAACAGTAATAGATAAATGCATACTCTACACTCTTTTGTTGGATGATGAACACATTGCGTAGGATTACACGAACCCTCAATGCCGGAGTTAACAAGCTCCACAATTCAATGTTCATATTTAAATAACCTTAGAGTGCACGAAAGATCAACACGACTAAACCAAGTACTAACACAGCATGCACACTGTCACCTTCACACTATGTAGGAGGAATATATCACATCAATACCATCATAGCAATAGTTAACTTCACAATCTACAAGAGATCATAATCATAGCCTACGCCAAGTACTAACACGGATGCACACACTGTCACCATTACACCGTGCAGGAGGAATAAAACTACTTTAATAACATCACTAGAGTAGCACATAGATAAATTGTGATACAAAACACATTGCAATCATAAAGAGATATAAATAAGCACTTCACTACGCCATTCATAACGGTGAATAAGTATTCCGTGAAATATAGCCTAAGAGACTCACACGGTGCACACACTCGTCACCTTTACACACGTGGGACAAGGAGTCTCCGGAGATCACATAAGTAAAATTCACTTGACTAGCATAACGACATCTAGATTACAAGCATCATCATATGAATCTAAATCATGTAAGGCAGCTCATGAGATTATTGTATTGAAGCACATAGGAGAGAGATTAACCACATAGCTACCGGTACAGCCCCGAGCCTCGATGGAGAACTACTCCCTCCTCATGGGAGACAAGCAGCGTTGATGGAGATGGCGGTGGTGTCGATGGAGGAGCCTTCCGGGGGCACTTCCCCGCCCCGGCGGCGTGCCGGAACAGAGACTCCTGTCCCCCAGATCTTGGCTTCGCGATGGCGGCGGCTCTGGATGGTTTTCTCTGTTTCCGTCTTTTCTGTCGATGTTTTTAGGTCAGGGACGATTATATAGGCGAAGAGGCGGCGTCAGAGGGTCGAAGAGGCGGCGGCACCATAGGGTGGCGCGGGCCACACCCAGGCCGCGCCGGCCTATGGTCCCGTGGGCCCGTGCCCCTCTCTGCGCGGTTCTCGGGTGTTCCGGATGCTTCCGGGCAAAATAGGATGCCGGGTCTTGATTTCGTCCAATTCCGAGAATATTTCCTTACTAGGATTTCTGGAACCAAAAACAGCAGAAAACGGGAACTGGCCCTTCGGCATCTCGTCAATAGGTTAGTTCCGGAAAACGCATAAATATGACATATAATGTGCATAAAACATGTAGATATCATCAATAATGTGGCATGGAACATAAGAAATTATCGATACGTCGGAGACGTATCAGGGACAAGCGAAGAGATAGTGGTCATCTCAAGTAATGAGAGTGGGGATTCGTTAGATAAGATTTATGCCAATATTGACATGCCAACCAGGATTCCATCAACCGGAAAGGGGCATGTTGCCGAAGATGCTCCTCTTACAGCGTTTGCCCCAAACAGTTCCACCCCCATTCGTGAAGCACACAAGAAAAGGATCGTTAAGCCATCCCAAACTCAGAAGTCACCATTTCTAGGATGTAGCAAGAAGGAGACTGCAACGAAATATGCTAACGAGGTCTACAGCAGGCTTCTTGACTATGGCGGGAAATCTAAAGATGTTATCAACAAGCGCAGAATCATTGATGATGGAAAATTCTACATCTACGTCCGAGACCTAGCAGATTCTGTTAGGCCAGGAGCACAACTAAGCAATACTACTTGTGAATTGGCACTTCGTGTTCTTGCACCAGAGATGGAAAAGCAGAAGAAACACGTGATGCCATTGATGATGGCGGTGAGTTTCAAACTTCAATCAACCAAATTGTAATTTTATCCTTTTTTACATGATTTTCTCAAGTTATTTTATAATCAACTGTTTTCCATTTGCTGGTACCGGATATCATGAAGACCAAGCTTAGGGATGTGATGTGCATTCATGACAAATATGTATCCAGAGCATTCCAAATGACTCCAAGTAATCGTCTAGATCACAAAGAGCAGGTAACTGTTTAATTTTCTTCAACTCTTCTGTCATTTTGCACTTGGAGTAACCATTACCATTTTGTTTCCCCACAGTCCACCGCTTTTATTTAATATTTTGTGGCTTTGAATTACTACAGGTATTGTTCCCAGTGTTGCAAGACCTGACTCCTGACATTGATTTGTTCAATGGGCATTATTACCTGATCATGCTGAACCTAAAGGCGGAGAGGTTCGAGGTGATGGATTCGCTACGAGCTAAAGGGAACCGTGGAGTCCAGAAAGATTACAGGTCTATCATTGGTTCAATAAAGTACTTGTGGGCTGAAAACTACAACGAGTCGAAGATAAACATTGAGTGTTGGGCAACAGAGCACATCGTTACCCCGATGCAGAAAACTTCGTAAGTGCTTTTCCATCACACTTTCTCCGTTGTTTTTTCACAACTACCTTTCCTTCATTTTATGCAGAATTATAATTTATACATCCCATAACTACTTGTTGACATGCAAGGTACGATTGCGGGTACTTCATGCTCAAGTTCTATGGAACGGTAGGAAACTACTGACTTCAATCAACCCAATGGACATGGAAATCATTAGGAAGCAGTTTACACTCAAGTGGCTTGAATGGTGCGATAACAAGATAGCCTGGCAAGATCTCCTGTTCTAAAAAATGAGGTACATTTTATGGTTCAGAAAACCGCATACTTGTATGTTGCAATTTTCCTACAACTCAGCTTTCTGCTTGTAATATATGGGCCTCAAAATTTTACAATTTGGTTGTAAAATACGTATTTGGGAAAGCAACAACCTTCCTGTAATTTTTTACACTTCGCCATGGACTATTAGTAGCTGCGGAAGTTTATTCCATGCATAACACCAGAGCTTTATTTTAAACATCAAAAATAACAGAGTATTTTCTTATAGTTGATCATTTACTAAACCTTAGTAAAATAATACATGCGGAAGATTATGGCCAGAGCTTTAGCTCATCCACACATAGTTGCAATATCGCATCATTTCCACAAAGTCTCATAAAACAATATTTCTCTATCAATTAAAACAACTTAGATTTAAGCTCATAAATAACTACATCACCATGACCAACTAAATCATATCACGGAAGAAGTTGAACTCCTTTGGTTCTGGGTTAGGAGTGATCTTTGAAGGGCATTCAGCAGTGGAGTGTTGCGCAGAACCACAACCTTTGCACTTCGGAGGTTTTGAAGCCTTTAGATGTAGCCCTGATTTCTTCCGCTTTTCTTCAGGACGACCTTTAGTTGAAGTCATTATAGGGTCCCTTACATGCTGGTACTGGGTACTGCTTCCTTGTCCAGCATCACCACCTAATTCAGACATGGATGGTACCCCTTGGTCTTTACCTTGTTTTTCTTCTCTTTCCTCTTGGCTGCGGCAGTAATCTTCATTGCTGTTAATTCTTTACCCAGCTCACGCATGTACTTATTAGCTAACGCCGTACCTTTTTCTGATTCAGATGCAATTTTAGCATAATCAGTCCAATTGTTGCAAAGTGTTCCGTACCGCAGTAGTTTTCGCTCTTTATTAGACAATTTCCTGTCTGCTGGCACATCAGGCAATTCCATTTTTTCTTGGACAATGTCATCTGGGGGCATTGTCCATCTAGGCAAAATGTAGTGTGCTGGAATTGCTTGTACATCACCTAATTGTCCCATTACACGCAACACATGGCAGCATAATATCCCATCCCTACTGATTTTAGCACATTCACAATTGTACATACCTTCATTTGAATTAGCTTCCACTCTGTAGCTCCTTTTGCCATAGCCAAAAACTGACCCTGAAATTGGCACTACATAAAAAATGTGTTCAGCTACCTGGTTGGCGTTATAGGAAGTTACTTTGCGAAGCTTAGCACGAAAATGCAAGTAGATATGCATTGTGTACACTTGCAAAGCTTGTTCTTCCATAGGCCATTCTCCCCAACATCTTAGGACTTTGTCTTCATCCTTGAACTCGTTTGAATCTTCTGCAACTTCAATACTCTCCTGTAGCTTCAAGTACTGGAGGAAGAAGTGGTGCAGGCTGTTGTGCGGGGTGACGTATCTTTTCAGCACTGCATTAAATCCCTCGTTGCATGCTGTAGTTTGTAGGAATGGGAAAAACCTGTCCTTGAAATATGCATGGACAAAAGAAGCCCTAATATCATACAGATCCTGCAAATGCGTATTATCCGCAACATTGTACTTCAAAACCATCTCTGCCCACCTAGTTTCAAACTCGTTTACTGTCATGCTATAGTCAATAGTAGCATTAAACTCCAGCCTTAATGGTTCATTTTTAGCCATGTCATTACCCAACACATGTTGGGCATTTTGCATGATATACCATCTACAATTGCGGTGACATGCATCAGGAAATGTAGCTGTGATGGCATTTCTCATTGCTCCATCTTGATCAGTTATGATATTCATAGGGTGGACTCCATCCATTGCTTCAAGAAAAGCTTCAAATA
The DNA here is from genome assembly GCF_022539505.1 of Lolium rigidum. Taxonomy (NCBI): domain Eukaryota; kingdom Viridiplantae; phylum Streptophyta; class Magnoliopsida; order Poales; family Poaceae; genus Lolium; species Lolium rigidum. The sequence continues at coordinate 157,512,144 of NC_061514.1, forward strand.
GCCAAACATAATCAGCTTCTTGTTCATTGCGGAGGAACCCACAACCTAGCTGAATTGATTGCCCATATCTGTTGATGCCAATGAATGGTGTGCAGGGCATACTGTAACAATTAGTCATATACGTCGCATCAAATGACAGGCAATCACTGTACTTCTTGTATGCTGGCCTAGCTGGCCCATCCACCCAAAAAATTCTTCTAACCCTGTCATCATGATCAAGATCAAGCTTGTGGAAGAAATCTGCATCATCTTTCTTAACTTTCTCAAACTCGGCGAGCAACAATGACATATCTTTGTTAGTTTGTGCTGCAGTATCAATTGTAGCCATGTAATTACTAACATCCTTCCTGACATAAGGAACATTTGCAAGCTTTCCATACAGTTCTGCCATTATAGACATCACCCTGTGATACGTCTCCAACGTACCTATAATTTCTGATGTTCCATGCTTGTTTTATGACAATACCTACATGTTTTGCTCGCACTTTATAATATTTTTATGCATTTTCCGGAACTAACCTATTAACAAGATGCCGAAGTGCCGGTTCCGTTTTCTCGCTGTTTTGGTTCCGGAAAGGCTGTTCGGGCAATATTCTCGGAATTCGACGAAACAAAGACCCGATATCTTATTTTTCCCGGAAGACCCCGAACACCGAAGGAGAGTCGGAGGCGGGCCGCGAGGGCCACCACACCATAAGGCGGCGCGGCCCCAGGCCTGGCCGCGCCAGCCTATTGTGAGGAGGCCCCAGGCGCCCTCCTGCGCCGCCTCTTCGCCTATAAGACCCCTTTCGACCTAAAAACGCGATACGAATTAATGAAACTCCAGAAAGACTCCAGGGGCGCCGCCGCCATCGCGAAACTCCGTTTCGGGGGACAGAAGTCTCTGTTCCGGCACGCCGCCGGGACGGGGAAGTGCCCCCGGAAGCCATCTCCATCAACGCCACCGCCTCCATCATGCTCCGTGAGTAGTTCTCCCATGGACTACGGGTTCTAGCTGTAGCTAGTTGGTACTCTCTCTCCCATGTACTTCAATACAATGATCTCATGAGCTGCCTTACATGATTGAGATTCATCTGATGTAATCGGTGTTGTGTTTGTTGGGATCCGATGGATTGTTACATTATGATTAGTCTATCTATAAAGTTTGTGAAGTTATTGTTGCTGCAATCTTGTTGTGTTTAATGCTTGTCACTAGGGCCCGAGTGGCATGATCTTAGATTTAAACTCTATACTTATTACTTAGATTGTATCTACAAGTTGTTTGCACATGTCTATGTCCGGAACCCGAGGCCCCAGAGTGACAACAACTGGGATAACTTGAGGGGAAGGCTTAGGTATGAGGATCACATGTTTTCACCAAGTGTTAATGCTTTGTTCCGGTGCTCTATTAAAAGGAGTACCTTAATTGCCAGTAGATTCCCTTGAGGCCCGGCTGCCACCGGCTGGTTGGACAAAAGATGTTATACACGTTTCTCATTGCGAGCACGTATGACTATATATGGAAAACATGCCTACATGATTAATAATCTTGATGTTCTGTCTTAATGCTATTTCAATCCTATCAATTGCCCAAGCTGTAATTTGTTCACCCAACACTTGTTATTGGAGAGTTACCACTAGTGTAGATAGCTGGGAACCCCGGTCCATCTCTCATCATCATATACTCGTTTCTATATGACATTGGAAGTAGTATCAACTATTTTCTGGTGCCATTGCTCTCATATTACTACTACTGCTGCTGTGTTACTTTTACTATTGCTCCCATATTACTGCTACTTTTACATCACCCCTGTTACTAGTGCTTTTCCAGGTGCAGCTGAATTGACAACTCAGTTGTTAAGGCTTATAAGTATTCTTTACCTCCCCTTGTGTCAAATCAATAAATTTGGGTTTTACTTCCCTCGAAGACTGTTGCGATCCCCTATACTTGTGGGTTATCAAGACTATTTTCTGGCGCCGTTGCCGGGGAGGCATAGCTCTACTCATAAGTTCACCTGGGGAGTACAATCTACCTCTCTCTCTGTTTTTGTTTTATTTTATTTTGTTTTGCTTACTTTACTTTTGTCTAGTTTATTTGTGCTTAGTTTATTTCTGTCTAGTATTATTTTGCTTAGTTTACTTTTGTCTAGTTTATTTTTGCCTTGTTTTCTTATATACCCAAAAATCCATAAAAAATTGTAAAATTAAAAACTGTTGCTATGGGAGAACCCACAACATATTTGGAGCTTATTGAATTATATAATAATTATAGAGAATCAAGAACGGGTAAAGTTATGAGTGCTGTGATAGAAAAATTGAATGCAATTGCTAAAATCTTGCTTAAACGCCATGATATAAATTGTTGCTCTAAACAGGATACTAAACATCTTAAATTTCAGTGTGGCTTTAGTGAGGAATGTTTAATTAAGAACTATAATTGGAATAGCTATATTCATCTTGGGTTCGAAGAGGTAGAACAATTTGTCATATTTATGGGAGCTTCTGAAATAGAATCCTTCATGTCTAAAAATTATGAAACTTGTGCTGTTTGTAAGGACCTTAAAGATTATGTCTCTTCTATCCTTAATTTTTGCATAGAAAGTTACAGCAATAATCCTTATATCATTGATTATAAAGAGAGACTCATTAATGCACAAGAATGCACTCACAATTTGCGGGAACCGAGTGGAAGAAGAAATTGATGAACTCGAAAGATCATTGGATGAAAAAGAAGAGGAGAGTGATGAACAAAAGGAGGAAGAATGGATTAGCTACCCATGCCAACCTTCTAATGAGAGTAACTCTTTATCTCTTACACTATTTGATTGTCCTCCATGCTTACCAAAGGCGGATGAATGTTATGTTCCTATGGATTCTCTTGAAATATTCCCTATGAGTAAAACTTGTGAGAATAATTATGCTACTGTTATTCATGATAATCCGTTCTATTTTGATAAATCTTATGATAATGCTTTGTTTGTGCCTGATGTCGAAATGCATGGTACTAAAGAGTTTTGCTTAGCAAATGTTTATGATAAATCTCTAGATGATGGTCCTATGTTACTTGATAATATTAATTGTTCTACTAATGAAAGTGGGATTGGAGAGTTCTTGACTTTATCTATGAGTCCCATATCTTTTGAGGTTGATCAATCATCTTGTTATATTGATAAAAGTGGGTATAAAAGTTTTAATCCCATTATTTTTGAGCTTGATAAAAATTATGTGTTTGTGGATCATGAAAAGCATGCTGTATGTGATAGTTATGTTGTTGAGTTTGTTCATGAAGATACTGAAAATTATTATGAGAGAGGAAAATATGGTTGTAGAAATTTGCATGGTACTAAAACACCTCTCTATATGCTGAAAATTTTGAAGTTACTCTTGTTTTATCTTCCTATGCTTGTCACTTTGTTCTTCATGAATTTATTTGTGTACAAGATACCTATGCATAGGAAGTGGGTTAGACTTAAATGTGTTTTGAACTTGCTTTTTGATGCTCTCCTTTGCTTCAACTCTTATTTCTTGCGAGTGCATCATTAAAACTGCTGAGCCCATCTTAATGGCTATAAAGAAAGCATTCTTGGGAGATAACACATGTCTTTATTTTGCTACTGTTTTGTTGTGTCTTGGAAGTTGTTACTACTGTAGCAACCTCTACTTATCTTTATTTTATTGCAATATTGTGCCAAGTGAAGTCTCTAATAGAAGGTTGATACTAGATTTGGATTACTGCGCAGAAACAGATTTCTTGCTGTCACGAATTTGGGTAAGATTCTCTGTAGGTAACTCAGAAAAATCTGCCAATTTACGTGAGTGTTCCACAGATATGTACGCAACTTTCATTAGTTTTGAATTTTCTGATTTGAGAAACGTAAGTACCTCTTAAAAATTCGTCTTTACTGGCTGTTCTGTTTTGGCAGATTCTGTCTCTGTTTTTTGCATTGTCTCTTGTGGACTTTAAGTGAGGCTTTCTAGACGTGGAGAGCTGTAGCTAATGTTTTATTGAGTTCTTGCAATGTGTCACTACGGGACTAAAGTGGATTAAATTTTTTTGAGTACTAACCCCTCTAATGAAGTTTATGACAAGTTTGGTGTGAAGGAAGTTTTCAAGGGTCAAGAGAGGAGGATGATATATGATCAAGAAGAGTGAAAAGTCTAAGCTTGGGGATGCCCCCGTGGTTCATCCCTGCATATTTCAAGAAGACTCAAGCGTCTAAGCTTGGGGATGCCCAAGGCATCCCCTTCTTCATCAACAACTTATCAGGTTTCTTCTATTGAAACTATATTTTTATTCGGTCACATCTTATGTGCTTTACTTGGAGCGTCTGTGTGTTTTTATTTTTTGTTTTTGTTTGAATAAGATCGGATCCTAGCAATCCTTGTGTGGGAGAGATACACGCTCCGCCTTTTCATATGAACACTTGTGTTCTTCGTTTTACTTTTAATGTTCAATGACAAAAGTTGGAAGCTATTGCATTTATTGCTATTTGGTTGGAAACAGAAAATGCCTCATATTGTCTTGGATAATTTGATACTTGGCAATTGTTTTGAGCTCTCAAGTAGATCATGATTAAGCTCTTGCACCATGTAGTTTGAACCTATTAGTGGAGAACTACTGTAGAGCTTGTTGAAACTGGTTTGCATGATGGGTCTCTCTAAGGTCTAGATATTTTCTAGTAAAAGTATTTGAGCAACAAGGAAGACAGTGTAGAGTCTTGTAATGCTTGCAATATGTTCTTATGTAAGTTTTGTTGTACCGGTTCATACTTGTGTTTGCTTCAAACAACCTTGCTAGCCAAAGCCTTGTACTGAGAGGAAATGCTTCTCGTGCATCCAAAATCTTGAGCCAAAACCTATGCCATTTGTGTCCACCATAACTACCTACTATGTGGTATTTTCTGCCATTCCAAGTAAATACTTCATGTGCTACCATTAAACAATTCAAAACTTTATTATCTCTTATTTGTGTCAATGTTTTATAGCTCATGAGGAAATATGTGGTGTTTTATCTTTCAATCTTGTTGGGCAGCTTTCACCAATGGACTAGTGGCTTCATCCGCTTATCCAATAATTTTGCAAAAAGAGTCGGCAACGGGGTTCCCGGCCCCAATTAATTAACTTTCATTAATAATTCTCTTCACGTGTTTTGCCCCGATTCATCAGTAAGCAACTTAATTTTGCAAATAGACACTCCTTCATGGTATGTGAATGTTGGAAGGCACTCGAGGATTCGGTTAGCCATGGCTTGTGTAAGCAAAAGGTTGGGAGGAGTGTCATCCATAAATAAAACTAAAATACATGTGTAAACAAAAGAGAAGAGGGATGATCTACCTTGCTGGTAGAGATAACGTCCTTCATGGGAGCCGCTCTTTGAAAGTCTGTTTGATAAGGGGGTTAGAGTGCCCACTACCATTCGTTGACAACAACAAACACCTCTCAATACTTTAGTTTTATGCTCTCTATATGATTTCAAAACTTAAAAAGCTCTAGCACATGATTTAATCCCTGCTTCCCTCTGCGAAGGGCCTTTCTTTTACTTTATGTTGAGTCAGTTTACCTACTTCCTTCCATCTTAGAAGCAAACACTTGTGTCAACTGTGCATTGATTCTTACATACTTGCTTATTTGCATTCATCATATTACTCTGTATTGACAATTATCCATGAGATATGTATGTTGAAAGTTGAAAGCAATTGCTGAAACTTAAATCTTCCTCTGTGTTGCTTCAATGCCTTTACTTTGAATTTATTGCTTTATGAGTTAACTCTTATGCAAGACTTTTGATGCTTGTCTTCAAAGTACTATTCATGAAAAGTTTTGCTATATGTTATCTATTTGTTAGCAAATATAGATCGTTGCCTTGAGTCACTTCATTCACCTCATATGATTTACAATAGTATGATCAAGGTTATGTAAGTAGCATGTCACTACAGAAATTATTCTTTTTATCGTTTACCTACTCGAGGGCGAGCAGGAACTAAGCTTGGGGATGCTTGATACGTCTCCAACGTACCTATAATTTCTGATGTTCCATGCTTGTTTTATGACAATACCTACATGTTTTGCTCGCACTTTATAATGTTTTTATGCATTTTCCGGAACTAACCTATTAATAAGATGCCGAAGTGCCAGTTCCTGTTTTCTGCTGTTTTTGGTTCCAGAAAGGCTGTTCGGGTAATATTCTCGGAATTCGATGAAACAAAGACCCAGTATCTTATTTTCCCCGGAAGACCCCAGAACACCAAAGGAGAGTCGGAGGCGGGCCAGAGGGCCACCACACCATAAGGTGGCGCGGCCCCAGGCCTGGCCGCGCCAGCCTATGGTGAGGAGGCCCCAGGCGCCCTCCTGCGCCGCCTCTTCGCCTATAAGACCCCTTTCGACCTAAAAACGCGATACGAATTGACGAAACTCCGAGAAAGACTCCGGGGCGCCACCGCCATCGCGAAACTCCGTTTCGGGGACGAGATGTCTGCGTTCCGGCACGCCGCCGGGACGGGGAAGTGCCCGGAAGCCATCTCCATCAACGCCACCGCCTCCATCATGCTCCGTGAGTAGTTCCCCCATGGACTACGGGTTCTAGTTGTAGCTAGTTGGTACTCTCTCTCCCATGTACTTCAATACAATGATCTCATGAGCTGCCTTACATGATTGAGATTCATCCGATGTAATCGGTGTTGTGTTTGTTGGGATCCGATGGATTGTTACATTATGATTAGTCTATCTATAAAGTTTGTGAAGTTATTGTTGCTGCAATCTTGTTGTGTTTAATGCTTGTCACTAGGGCCCGAGTGGCATGATCTTAGATTTAAGCTCTATACTTATTGCTTAGATTGTATCTACAAGTTGTTTGCACATGTCTATGTCCGGAACCCGAGGCCCCAGAGTGACAGCAACTGGGATAACTGGAGGGGAAGGCTTAGGTATGAGGATCACATGTTTTCACCAAGTGTTAATGCTTTGCTCCGGTGCTTTATTAAAAGGAGTACCTTAATTTCCAGTAGATTCCCTTGAGGCCCGGCTGCCACTGCACTGGTTGGACAAAAGATGTTATACAAGTTTCTCATTGCGAGCACGTATGACTATATATGGAAAACATGCCTACATGATTAATAATCTTGATGTTACTGTCTTAATGCTATTTCAATCCTATCAATTGCCCAACTGTAATTTGTTCACCCAACACTTGTTATTGGAGAGTTACCACTAGTGTAGATAGCTGGGAACCCCCGTCCATCTCTCATCATCATATACTCGTTTCTATATGACATTGGAAGTAGTATCATCTATTTTCTGGTGCCATTGCTCTCATATTACTGCTACTGCTAATGTGTTACTTTTACTATTGCTCTCATATTACTGCTACTTTTACATCACCCCTGTTACTAGTGCTTTTCCAGGTGCAGCTGAATTGACAACTCAGTTGTTAAGGCTTATAACTATTCTTTAACTCCCCTTGTGTCGAATCAATAGATTTGGGTTTTACTTCCCTCGAAGACTGTTGCGATCCCCTATACTTGTGGGTTATCACCCTGCCAGCTAAAAGATTGACCTTATGCAGCAGCTTCACAAATTCCCTTTCTTATTTTGGAATTCCTTTATGAGACCTTAAGAACCTTTTCAACGAAAACTTTTTTTAGGCATGGATGATTGTGTTCCTCAATGAACATTGTGACATGCCATTTTTGGCCCCTTCTCTTGACTCGTAGGCGCGCTTTGTAGTCAGTCTTCTTAGTTATGAAACGGTTCCTCTGTCGCACAGGTGGAACTTCTTGTTTGTTGATGTCTACAGGTTTGCCACTCTTGTTACATACAAACAGTTGTTTGTCCTTCTGCTTGTCAACAGTAGAATTCCGGGAAGTACTACAGTTGATGGAGAAGCCTACATGCTTAGCATATCAATTGTAGGACATCAATGCTTCCTCGCTGGGTATCAAATAACATATCCGGGTATGGTTTTTCTACTTGGAGTTAAGCTCGGTGTTGACTCGAACTTCATCATCTCCACCGAATCCTCGGTTGACATTGTGTCCCCTGTGTCAATCCCTCCTGTTTCTGCAGATGCCCTCGTATGGTTGTCAGACATAGGTATATCGGCTGTAGTTTGTTCCTCATTGCCTGTAGGTTCCTCCACATTGTGCTGATAATCTTCATTTTGATTGCTAGTATCATTTCTGCTTTGCTGACCATGCTCTTCGTCTTGTATCGGCTTGTTTAGATCAATACCAGGGAACCAGAAATCCATTTGACCCCAGTGCAGAACAAAAATTATGACAGGGATTTGTTACATATCAATAAAAAAACAAGTTATTTTTGTGACAATGCATTGCAATGAAGAATCATAGATTTCAACCAAACTATAATTTCAAGTTATTTGTGAATCATTTATATGTAGGGCAGGAGAAATTTGGTTTTCATGAGTGGTAGATTGTTCGAGGAGTTAGTTTTGTACATGCACCGAGCCTGCGATACTCAGGCCCGTAGTACTGGCTCCTAGAGCTACATGGAAAAAGGGCTCGGTGCATCTGCAACCCAAAACTGTTGATATAGGCTGCTCTTTGATGATGACATTCCCATGGCACACATATGTGGAGGAACTATATAGTTTGTACTGTACATATGTCACTCATGGGAAAAAATACATGTTGAGAATGCCCACTCGATCTTGTTGTGCCTTGGCTTCGAATAACCAATGCTCATATGATTTTTCCATTGCTACTGATTAATATATCTTTTCAAACAAACAAATAAAAATGTTTGTTTTCTAACTTTTTCCTTGTTTTTGTTTCAGTATCAAGGGAAGCAGCGTTTCAAACACTGAAGACAAAATACCATATTTCAGAGCTACTACAGGTTTCGATTTTGCATGAGAAACATGGCCAAGTTGGTCAGAGTTTGTGTTGACAATGGTGTTATGATGCTCTTTTGGCTACAGATGTTGTTTTTCTGGATTGCTAGAATGTTTTCTGTCCACATGTCATTGGTCTGTTACAATCTACTTAAAAATACATCTACTTTGTACTGTCAAAACCAGATGGTTCTTGGGTTTTAAAGTTGATCAGGACACTTGATGCTTCATGTCCCTATGTTTTTTGATCTGCAATGGGTTAACAGTTCTTCATAGATAGCTTATATCAACAGGTTTTTTGTTCCTGGATAAATCCTACATGTAAGAAACCAGATCTGGTTTTTCGTTCCTGGACAAACCCTACATGTAAGAAACCAGATCTGTTTTTTTGCAAAGGGGGGAAGTGTTGGATGTACCTTTTTCTGGTTGCTTCCAGCTGCCCTGGAGGTTGATCTCGTTTGCCCTGCTTTATCTGCGTTTTTTTATTCAAGAACACGCATGTAACTTTTATGGTCCAAGATCTGTTCCTTCCATGGAGGTCTGGTTCTAATGGAGGCAGAAGGGAATAGAAGGGGATGGAAGAAAGGGTCGGTCGAAGAAGAAAGGGGAGCAGGTAGGGTTCAATCGATCCTTTTCTTTCTAGCTTTTTGTTACAGGCCGGTTTTGCTGCCCAACTGTCATTTTTGGTCCCCACTCAATGGAATAACGTGTGGTCCTACCATACTTTCCAATTCGGGAACCTATCACTACCAACATACGTGCCCACTTGCTATTTTTGGAAATTTTGAATTCCGACAGGGGGGGGGGGGGGCACCGCGTAAGACTACAGGGTGCCTGGGCACTGTGTAGCCTGACCCAACCAAAAAATACGATTTGTGGCCAACCGTAATACAAAAAACAGGCCGAGCCACATTTAGCATGTGACTTTCTTACCATCCAACCGTAATACAAAAAACAGGCCGAGCCACATTTTCCATCATGCATCATCCACCAGAAAAAACCCAAAACAGAAAAAATCCATGCGAGAACTCAAACACGCCGTAGAAGTTCTGTTGGCCCTCGTGCCACAAGAGTCCTTTTGCCGTTCTAGCCAAGGAACGGTCGTTCGCCGGTTGTTCTCGGCAGCCAGCGAGACACACAACCAGCCTCCAGACCAGAGGGGATCCCGGGTGTTGAGAGATGACCTCCCCACTGGCCATTCGACAGGCAAGCGGTGGCGAAAAGGCAAGAGTCATCTCATTTGCTTAACCATATCAACATCGTGATTGCGCATGCAGTACAGCCGGATCACTAGGACAACAAAAAATTACTGTCTCGATCCATAGATATTAATTAGTTGTTTGTAATTCAATAGTAGTATAACTTTGAACTAAATTAACGACAACTGATATAAAACAGAAAAGTACCTTGGAGCCCGTATTGAATTTTGCTTCGGCATGGCCAGAGGACTGAGCAACTACCTGCTTATCCATATGTTTGGCGTCCTCTATTAAACAGAATACTAGGAGTATAATTTTTTGTCAAGATACGATTCTGCAACTATATTAGACTCGATCTTCCTACATCACTTTCCTCGGTCTTGTAGTCAATTGACTGTGACTGAATTAACACCGGATCGTTGCTACAGTACCAAAGAACATAAAGGAAAGAAAACGAGATCGACGAATCATGAGAGGCTGCTAGGCTAGCGATCAAGTGAAGCAGCAGCAGTTGGTTGAATTCAAAGTAGCACGTGAGCCGCTATCGCCATCTCCCCACTATCCAATCTCCGGTTCTGCTCTGGTCTCCCTTTTTACTCAAAGTAGTACGTGAGTACTTAATTACGAAGAAAGCTTTTAAGCTGAATAGTAGTAGTAACATAATTAGTGGGACACTATTTTTTCCAAGCTTTTATGTCTGCTTCCAAGCATTTTTTTGGTCACGGCGACTAGGTAGAGTGCGCTGAGGTCTGTGAGACTGACTTTGAGATAATGAGCTTTAACATGGTCCGCCATTAGCGACTCCGCCGCTCCTGTCACTCACCAGTGAGCGGCCGGAGTGCCCCTACCCCCTCCGGCCTCACCCCCTAGAATCTCCCCTCACCCCGCCACCGCCGGCGGCGGGAGCCGCTAGGCAAAGCCCGTGTGGTCCTGGCGGCAGCGATTTCCTCTTCTCGCGCGACTCCCGGGCCCGACGGGGCGGTGCCCTTCCTCGCGGAGGAGCAGCCCACTGCAGCTAGCCCTTCCGGCGCTATCGTGGCCTTGCCCGGCAGCAGGTGGTCCGGATGCAGACACGTCGTCTCCCGATGTTGCTCTGGCCGACAACGGCTTTGTGCGGGCGGCTCGGCCAGATTTGGGCTCGTGGGCCCAGATATGGGCCCCGTCGGGCCTGGCCAAATCCTATGGGTCTGAGGGTGGCAAGGGGTGCGCGGTTGCGTGCCCTTTGCGCCACCTCCGCTGCCTCTCACCGGTTGCATTCGGGCTGGTTGACCCTGGCCGTTCGGGGTTGTCGGAGTTCTGTTTTTCTGCGGACTCTGGCAGTCCTTCGTCGATGCAGGCAACGTTTTGGAGTCGTTGGGGCGATGTCGTTTCCATCTCTCTGGGACGAGGTCCCTGGGCTGGCTCAGTACCGCAGCTACTCCGGCGGCTGCAGTCTATTTTCTCCCTCCGACAAGTTTGGTCATGCTTTGCGCGCATGGGATGGTGTAGTCGTCCTGGTGCCGCAATCTAGCATCGTGGATGTCAAGATCTGGGCCTGGCCGGACTCTGCAAGCCAACGCGTTCTTCCTGCGGATGAGCCTTGTTCGGGCTAGTTCATAGTGCGACTAAGGTTGGCGACGCGGCAGTGATTTCTGCCTTGTTCATCACATGGCTCTGGCATGCATGTGCCGGTGACGACATCACCTGCGGGTGTCGTTCCCTTGTTGAAAGCATCCCGATGATGTGTTGGAGATAGTGCTCTAGCGACAAATAATAATGAAAATTTATTATATGCTAAATGTTCATAATTAGTTTCGTGCTATGCTATAACTGTATTAAGAGGAAAACACTAATACACGTGTGGTATTGTAAACAATCAGAAGTCCCAAGTAAGCACACAAGTGCATGACTAGTTCATTGAGCTCAATTGTTTGTCGAGGTTTTCCCGATCATGGACACACATGTCATTGACAATGAGGTCATATCATTGGATGAATGATATGGTGGACATACTCGCAACATAAGTATTGTAACACGATCATACCGTATCGAGTTCAATGTTACAATGTTTATAACAAGTGCATAGTAACTTAATTCTTAAACAGTGAGATCGTATTAATCACCATCACTGGAGGTTGCCTTAGGTACATCAACTATCACACCGTGGTAGGGTGACCATAAAGGTGTAGTTAGGTAAACCAGTGGACTGGTTGAGGCCTAGGTATCAAGAGCGGGATTTGTTCCGTCCACGTGACGGTAAGATACTTCATAAGGGCTCATTCGGTGAGATTACATCCATGAAAACTGTGCAACGTATAACTAGATCAAGGTGATGTATTCACATGTGAACGAGCTGAAATAGTCTTGTTGTTAACGAGACCGAACTAGGTATCGAGATATCGATGGTCTTGTCTAGGACAAGTGCCGGTATCGGGAACAAAAGGAGTAAGACTAATTGCATAGGTTCAAACGACGATCATATATTCGTGGAATACATAGTGATCGCAATGGTTCTCCAGACCCCCCTAATGATCATATGATCGGTGACCTAGTCCCGGTTCATAGCTATGTTATTTCCGAACCGTAGGATAACACACTTAAGAGTTCAACAAAACTCAAGATAGTTTGGATTCATCGGAGTTGAGAGATATATCCGAAATGGATTTGCGGATATGATATGTGTGTCATCATATTCAGCGGGGGAAAACACCAAAAGCAATTGGGAAAAAAGAAGGTGTCATCGTGCACTCATCACAGGTTGCTTGCCCTAGCTTTTTGGTTGGTTGTAATTGCTAACTAATCAAGCATTCCAACAGAGGACTGGTACGTTTTCTCCTTTTCGTCTTGTTTTCTTTTGTCAACTCCAAATGCAGATCCCAAAGCCTCTCGTAGCTAAGTCTCTGCACTTGGACAATCCGCCAAACATTGCTGAGAAAACTAAGATATGATAGCAACATAAAAGCGTGGCCGACACGAAACACCCAGCGCGCTAGCTGCATGCCAGCAAGCAAAAGTGAAAAGCGCTACCTTCTCATGCATGCGCCAAGGCCAGATCAGCATGCCTTATTTCCGACACCGTTACACACAACTGGTTCATCTGTGAGCAGTAAACCATTGTACAACTCATATCTCATAAGATTCCGGTGTGCTTGCATCATACACTTGTATCAAATCCCGGTTAATTAGTTGTGCAAATTGATCACTCCAGTTGCCCATCCAATGTATCAAGTTCATCATGCTGCTTGGTGAGCGTGCGTTCACACCCGTGACACCCATCGAACTCTAAACTACTCGTTCAAGGCTTTCGAACCGTGCGATACAGATACGCCATTTTTCAGGACCAACCAAACACACGAAACTTAGCACATTGAATGTCCAACGAAAGCGCAGCCGATAAGCTAGTCGAATGCTTGAAAGCAAAACCGAAAAGCTAGCTTAATGCAGAACGTATGCCAAAGTCACTGCATCTGCATGTGCTGAGGACCAAAGCAATGTATCTACCTCCGTACCGAGCTCCATCAAATCGAGCATTGTCACGTCCTCAAGTTGGCGATGCAATGCGGTTACACAACTGGTGCATCAGGAGCAAACCATTCACAACCCTAAAATTCAGTGGTGCTTGCTTGCATCATATACACTTGGATCAAAGACCGGTTAGTTGCCACGATCGCTCCAGTTGCACATCTAGTGTATCATCAAGCTGATAATGCCCACGGTGGGTGCGTGTTAATTCCCATACAGGTATCGAACTTCCTGTTCTCCACCACTTGATCTCGTTCTTTCACGTTGGCCTACTAGTTAGGGTTAGAGTTTTTTGCTTTGGTGCGTTATTGGGGTGGTGTTTTAGAGTGGCGCCATGGCGAATGAATCAACTCTTTTCCCACACCAGCGACAACCTTCATGACGGTGTCTCGGATTTGATGGAAACGTGTGCTGGTCGATCCTTCATACCGGCGGCTTGTTCTTCTTGCAGTTATTCACATCTGGTGAGATCGGTTTCTCACCGTGTCACTGGCTTATGCCGTTATCCACGCTAGTGCTGGGGGCCAGTGCAAGGTGGATGCTGGTCGATTTGTTGTTATTCCCCGATTTCGTCGATGTGATGCGGTGGATTTTTGTCAAGATAACATGAGAACATCCCCTGGTCAACGTGCCACAGCGACATGTGCCTTTTTGCCTGCAGTGAGCATGTTCATCAACTCATAAAGCCTCGTTAGGGATGTTGCTTCTTTGGATCTAGCAATGGCGAAGGCTCAGGGTCTCTTCCAATATAGGTCTTGGTGGCGTGGGGATTTGTTAGCGGCCGCTACCTAGGGATGGTTCTGTAACTTTTTATTTTTAGGATTCTATTTGTAAAGTTTTCAGGATAACTGTTTTCTTCTAGTTTATCTTTTAGTTTTCATGTTGGTTTGTTAATATAGCTTGATTTTCTATAATAAAATATGTGATTGTTCTAAGAAAAAAAGGCCTTCGCAATGTTTGTTGGTTGCTTATTCGTCATATCAGAAGACCAGTTGGCGCGCGAAGGACAAAACAGAGGCCGGGTCGCCTATAGTGCACCGGTTGGTTTCCTCCTTTTTGGTTTCGCTTTCTGGCGTGACAATACCAGATGTGGACCGTTGCTTGTGCTGGACTGCTGGTTCAGCACCCTCACGTGTACTATCCCTAAGTATTCGCTAAATAATACCTCGCTTGAACTATCCGACAAAGAGTATATTTGCTAAAGAATATACCCCTGACCCGGTCATTCCGATACCAACGGCGCCAAACTTTCTATACGTAGCATTCTACCCCAAGTTGGCCACGGTACCACACTCTGGCGCACGAGTCCTTTGTCCGTAGCTAAGTAGCCTCTCGAGAGAGAGAATATGGCTGTGCTACCTAGTTTTCTCATCCCAAACTAAAATGTTAGGCATGATCCATAAAACATGAAGCAAATATATATAGCACCATATGGTTCTTCGACTTTTTTTTTTCGAGAATGACGGGGGGGATTACTCCCCACCGTTTGTGATTTTATTACCCTCGAAGTGACTAGGCAGTCAGTCCATACAAAGATTTACAATGCGACAGGGATCAGCAGGGGGTGGGGAGAGAATAAAAAAGAAGCACATCTCAATTACATGTTACAGGAAAGAAAGAAGGATCGGAGGGAGTCTAGAGGGAGCCGGTCTTCCTCTTTGAAGCGCCATCTCCAAACAGCCAGGTCCTCACAGGCCCTACGAATGACCAGCTGGGCAGTGCAGTTTCTATTGTTGAAAACCAAATCGTTCCTGGCCTTCCAGAGAGACCAAAGCAGCATAGCCATTCTGTTAGAGAAGGACACGGCTTCTCTCAAGCAACTTGGAGTAGACTCCAAGTTTCCTAGCTAATCACGTTTTGTAAACCGACTTGTAATTGTATTGTTGATATATATATATGAGAGGGGGGCCGTGACTTGTGATCACGTTGCCAAAGATCATATTCGGCTTTCATGGTATCGGAGCACCAGCCCGATCCTACCCCCCTCCAAAAACCCTAAAAATTCCGAAACCCTACCCCTACCCCCGCCGTCGTGATGACTCCCGACGAGATCACCAAGCTCGAAGCCGAGCTCAAGCAGCGCGAATCCCTCCTCCGGGCGCGCAAAGAAGAACTCGACCGCCGCGCCGCTGAGATGGGCAAGGCCGTCGATAGCAGCCCTACTCCCCAAAACCCCTCCACCTATGTCTCCTCCATCAAGAACGTCGTCGCCATCACCCTTGATCTGCAGGACTCCAACTACATCAAGTGGCGCGAGCTTTGGAGTAGACTCCAAGTTTCCTAGCTAATCACGTTTTGTAAACCGACTTGTAATTGTATTGTTGATATATATATATGAGAGGGGGGCCGTGACTTGTGATCACGTTGCCAAAGATCATATTCGGCTTTCACATTCCAACCCGCCACACGTCCACAGGGAAGTCGCGAGGCTGAGCAAGGTCCCAGAAGGAGAAACGGTCAGCAGGGATATCGACCCCAAGGCGAGCCCAAACACCAGAGGCAAGCGTGCAGTCGAAGAAGATATGACGTCCGGTCTCCTCGGTAGGACAGGCGGCGCAGATCGCCGAGGGAGCACAGTTCTTGAAGAAGAGGTTGGCGCGGGTGCTGAGCCTGTCGATGTCGGCGAGGTAGGCGAAGATCTTCAGCTTTGCGGGGAGTCGAGATCCCCACGCAATACAAGCTGAAGCGTCAACCGGCAGCGCCGGGGAGAGCAGGCGGTAGGCGGCACTTCATACATCCCTGTCGTTGGTCTTGTAGTTCATTGACTCGGCCGGAATTAATGCTGAATCAGTTGTGACCAAAGAACGGAAAAAGAAAAGAAGAGCTCGACGAATCGGAGTGAGTCCAGAAACGAATGAAGTGGTACGCTGCTGGCGATCCAGTGAAGCAGGCAGCAGCCTCTCGCTGAATTCAAAGTAGTAGCACCGTGAGGCGCTGTCCCCGTCTCTCCAGTCTTTGCTTCTGCTCTGGTCCACTATCTCCTTCCAGTCTCCGATTATTGCCACTGGAAACTTTGAGACAAGTAAATAATTTGTGGCTGAAAAAGCTTTTGTATCCTCTACAAAGCACAGATAATTAAGCATCTCTATGCTTGCTTTGAAGCGTTCACTACGGGAGCACAGATGTGCCGACGGCCAAATATCGGGGCCGTCGGCACAGGAGTCTCCGGAGAGCGGCGACAAGGATGGCAGTCGGCGTTAAACTGGCCATCGGTACAGGCCGGAGGTGCCGACGGCCACATCGGCATAGTTCTGGCCGTCTGCACAGGCGGCACAACCTTTTTTTTCTCTTTTACTTTAGATTTGTGCCGGCGGTTATACCGTCGGCCTAACTATTTTCTATTTCTCCACGTCAATCTTCGAAAAAGCATAACTAAATTATTCTAATTGAAAATAATAAGTATAATATGTCAAATTTTGCAGAAAAATAAGATCTATTATAGAAAAATATCAAAAATGGAATATTTCAAATACCTAAACAAATCTTCTTAGAAATAAGCTATAATGTTCGAGGTTTCATGGTTTTCACACACGCCAAAAAATGAAAAAATGGTCGCCCGTGGGTCGGATTACAAATCCACGTCCGGGGTCTTGCTTCCCATCCTAGGGCCCACACAAGTGATAAATAAATATGACCTCGTTTCGGCAAACTATGTCATGGCGATGCTGTTTCCCACCTCATTTCCCCTGAAATACATAGAACTCCGGACGCGATAGCCCTTTTCCTGAAGGGTTTTCAAAACTAATTGCCTATCCCAATTTTGACAAACGGAATAGTTACTATGACATATAAAATGACGCCACGCGGCTCCGTGGAATTTTTTTGACTTCATTCAAATTACCATCTGGCCAAAACAGGGCCCCCGGGACATGCGGTATCGCCGTATCGGGCGTGCGGGTGCATTCATTCGCGAACAAACTAAACGGACAAAAAATAGCACATATAATGATGTGTCGTAGAACTAAAAACATTTTTTACGGAATTTCTGGAGCAACGGATAGTTGACCCCTAGTTCAAATCCGATCAGTTTCCACCGGATTCGGCGGCGGGTTCCCAAAAAGCTAACGCGTGCACATGGCATGTGATAGGTGGTGCGTAGGTGGTCTACTATCACCGCACGGAGGTTTCGCATCATAATAAAGCGCGCTACATGTAGCTGCTTCACAAAAGAAACCGTTTGGGCACGCTAAAAATAAAAAATGTTCGCCCGTGGGTCGCATTAGAAATCCGCGTCCGGGGTCTTGCTTCTCATCCTAGGGCCCACACAGATGCCAAATATGACCTCATTTTGGCAAACTATGCCATGTCAAGGCCATTTCCCACCTCATTTCTCCTGAAATCCATAGAACTCCAGACGTGATAGCTCTTTTCGTGAAGGGTTTTTAAAAATAATTGATCCCAATTTTGACAAACGAAATAGTTACTATGACATATAAAATGATGCCACGGGGCTCCGTGGGATTTTTTTGACTTCATTCAAATTGCCATCTGGCCAAAACAGGGCCCCCAGGACATGCGGTATTGCCGTACCGGGCGTGCGGGTGCACCCATTCACGAACAAACTAAACGGAAAAAAAAATAGCACATATAATGATGCATCGTAGATCTAAAAGCATTTTTTCCGTAATTTCTGGAGCGATGAATAGTTGACCCCTAGTTCAAATCCGGTCAGTTTCCAGCGAATTCGGCGGGACACCGCCGGAAGCCGCACGGGTTCCCAAAAAGCTAATGCATGCACATGGCATGTGATAGATGGTGCGTAGGTGGTCTACTATCACCCGCACGAAGGTTTCGCGTCATACAAAAATGCACCCCATGTAGTTGCTTCACAAAAAAACCCGTTTGGGCACGCTAAAAATGGTCGCATGTGGGTCCGATTACAAATCCGCGTTCGGGGTCTTGCTTCCCATCCTATGGCCTACACACGTGCCAAATATGACCTCGTTTCGACAAGCTATGCCATGCCGAGGCCATTTCCCACCTCATTTCCCCTGAAATCCATAGAACTCAGGACGTGACAGCCCTTTTCGTGAAGGGTTTTTCAAAGTAATTGTCGTATCCAAATTTTGACAAACGGAATAGTTACTATGACATATAAAATGACGCCACGTGGCTCCGTGGGATTCTTTTGACTTCGTTCAAATTGCCATCTGACCAAAACAGAGCCCCGAGACATGCGGTATCGCCGTACCGGGCGTGCAGGTGCACCCATTCACGAACAAACTAAACGGAAAAAAATTAGTACATATAATGATACGTCGTAGAACTAAAAACATTTTTCAGAATTTCTGGAGCGACAGATAGTTGACCCCTAGTTCAAATCTGGTCAGTTTCTAGCGGATTCGGCAGGACACCGCCGGAAGACGCATGGGTTTCCAAGAAGCTAACGCGTGCATATTGCGGGTGGTGCGTAGGTGGTCTACTATCACCGCACGGAGGTTTCACGTCATACTAAAATGCACACCATGTAGCTGCTTCACAAAAAAAATCGTTTGGGCACGCTAAAAATGAAAAATGGTCGCCCGTGGATCGGATTAGAAATCCGCATCCGGTGTTTTGCTTTCCATCCTAGGGTCCACACACGTGCCAAATATGATCTCGTTTGGTCAAATTATGCCATGCCAAGGCCGTTTTCCACCTCATTTCCGATAAAGTCGGTCAGATTTAAACTAGAGGTACTTGATCTAATGCTCATGATTTTTGGGTAAATTAACTTTGTAGGATTAAAAGATGATATGTATGTCATATTTATATCCCTCTCATTTTTTGATCAATTTAGACATATTATTTGCCAAATTTGCCTTTACTAATATTAATTATTCCATATTAAATAAAAAAGATAAAAAATCATTTAATTGTTTTTCAAATTCTAGAATATTATTATTTATATATATTTATTGTTTTTAATTAAATAATTCTTTAGAATTCAAAAATATAGAGGTGTGGCATCACGGTCAAAGGGTTAATATGATTGATGTGGTAATATTAACAACAAGGTGTCATTTCTTTAATGGAAGCTCATCCGAAGAGAACCAAGAAGTTAAGCGTGCCGGGACGGGAGTAGTGTGAGGATGGGTGACCAATTGGGAAGTTTGACCACAAGTGCAATTTAACCTAAGATTAGGTGTACTTATAGAGTTAAAAGTGTGATTGTGAAAGATTAACAAGTAAAAAACAAGAAGAAGAAAAGTGAAAAAAATAACAAAATTTGAAATTTTTTACAATGTTATGCCGACGGTGAAGCCATCGGCACAGAAAAATAAAAAAATGTTTGATTTTTTTTCGAAAAACATAATTTAATTTTTTTCTCAAAATAAATTTGAAAATTTTGAAATACTATGCCGAGGGTAAAACCGTCGGTACAGCAGTCTGCGCCTACGATGATTGGGCTGTCTCCAACCAGATCTTGCCCGACGAGAAGACGCCGACGGTCACCATCGGCACAGCCTGTGCCGACGGCTAGCGGCAATTGGCAGACTCCCAGTCTCTAGTAGTACTTCTCGTCATGGCGTCGATGGCAACTAGATGATTGCACTGAGATCCATGAGACTGGCTCTGGGATAATAATCTAATTTTAACATGACCAACCAAAACACTAATCAGCGCCTTTCTGAGCGGGGATCAAATTTTCAGCAACTTCAGAAACCGTTCAAGGCAAAGGCAGCCTTACGACCAATATGAAACAAACAAACAACAAAAGGTTCAAAACAATAAGGTATTACGCCATAACAAGAAACAACAACAAAAAACATTGTATGGCTAAGGAGGTAATGTCGGCAAATGTTGGAGTTCAATCGGGGATGAATTTGTGAAGACATCGCATCGAAAGCAACCATGTCCTTAGCTGGAAAAGCGTGTTCCATTTGGGGAAATAGCACTGTTTTAACATAATAACTATTAGGGAGCTAAGAGGAGAAAATAACTTAATTGTACTTCCTTCGATCCATATTACTTAATGTTAAAATGGATGTATCTAGAACTGAAATGTCTAGAACTCTAGATACATCTATATTACCATCAAGTAACATGGATCAGACGGAGTAAAATTATTTCGGGTAATCCAGTGATCACAATTGAGCCATGAAGCATATCCAAACAAAGCGATTGATCCGGCGAAGAGAAATAAAAAGAGGGACATCGAGCATAGTTATTAGGATACCTCGCTGATTCAGCAAGAGAATAGGCAACTCTCTCCGGCGGCAGCTTGGTGGGTGTGAGGCCCTGATGTCCGCCAGTTTCACAAAAGGAGGCGTGACTAATCGTCTAGTTAACTTTGTTTTGGTTTGGTTAAGCGGCTTTATTTATAACGTGAATTGAAAACCTATTTCGAGAGATGGAAATGGACTAAAACGTGGCGAAGAGTGATAATGTTCAGCATCCTTTGGCTCTCCACAAAGAGCACATGCATTTTTGGAGAGTGCTTATCATTATATTTCCAACAAAATTGATTTACCTTATTTTTATCTTGGATGCTCAAGGTAAGTTTTGGTTCTAGGTTTTTTTCCTATTTCAGGCATAGGAGGGCAAAACTGAGCAAAACTGAAAACCAGGGACATGAAAATAAGAGAGAGAAAGAGCAGGTGCACCATTGGTCATACTTTTAATTAACTTCAGAAATTGATTGCCAGATGGCACCCATCTCCTAACGGCATGCCATTAAAGAAAAAGTGTTTCGGGCCTAGCGGATTAGTTCATTTTCTCCTTTTCGTCTTCTTTTCCCTTGCCAAACCAAAATGCAGATCAAATCATGCCTCTCCTGGCTCAGGATCTCCACGTGGACAATCCACCAAATATTTTCTTAGGAAGACGATGTGACGATTGTTGGATAATTAGGCACAATTTCCATGATTAATTCCAAAATATTAAGCATGACGA
>NC_061514.1:157533645-157556830 GCF_022539505.1 Lolium rigidum
AACAACGATGATATGAAAGTGCAGTTTAGACGGAACACGCAAAGCGCTAGCCGCATGCATGTAAGCAAAACCCAAAAAGCGTAGGCCGCTAGCTTCATAACTCCACCTACTTTAGCTACGAGAGATGGCCATACAATGGGCTGAGGCTGGTTATAGTGGGGAGTAATTTAGAATAGTAACATACTATGTTATGTTACTAGTCTAGGTTACTACCTTTATAGTTAGTAGTAACTTATATATGGTGTTAGATATTGTATCATTTATTATGTTGTAGACTTATTTTGCCTTGGGGTGTGTGATGTTATGGTAACATAGCTAGTTATCACCTCACTATCTTTATTCATTTATTGGCATGTCATGTCACTAAAATGATTTGAGATGTGTGATGTTACTAGCTATGTTACTTCCACTATGAGCAAACTCAGGGCTCCAAGGAGCTAGATACTCCCAATATTCTTTTTTTCTTTCCTAATTGAGATTGCCCGGCCAATTTGGTGCATACATCATATTTTATTAGGAAGTTCGAGGTATCAAGTTATTTCACATCGCATGAGTCTTAAAGTTGATACAAAATTCAACCATCTAGAAAATAACACCATAAAGCAGCCGGACATATCTCAGTTTACTACTTTTACCGCCAACCTGTATAGTTAGGGCATCTCCAACCGAGCGACCCAAACGGACGCGCTGGGCCGTCCGTTTTGGGCCGTTTGCGTGCCCGCCCGGACACGCGGACAGCGCCCCGCGTCCGCGTGTCCGTTTGGGTCGCACGCGGCGCCCAACGCGGCGACCCAAAGAGACGCCACGTGGTTCGTCCTCGCTGCGCGGCGCTGCGCCATGGCAGGCCTCGACGGGACAGCCATGGCGGGAGGTGGAACGCGCGGGAAAGATCCCGCGCGCACCAAGGTTCCCGCGCGCGAAAACGCCATTGGCGCGCGCTCGCGCCCAAGTTTCCCGCCAGACCGCCGGCTATAAAAGACGGCGGCGGTCTCACCCAGACCGCATCACCGTTCTCTTCCCCTCCACCTTCTCCGGCGCCATGCCGCGCACCCTTCAGTCCACATGGGCCAAGCTCTCCCTCGCCGCCCGGGCCAGGTTCCCGCGGACGGACGAGGAGGAGCGCGCGGACTCGCGGTGGGTCGCCGACGACGAGGCGCTCCGCGTCGCTGCCGAGGCGGCGGCAAAGAAGGCCGATGACGCGGAGATGGGGGAAGCGGCCGCGGAGGGCCGGCACGAGACCCCGGACGGCCGGGTACGCGGCCGTGGAGGAGGGGCGGACGCCGCGGAGGAGCCCGTCGCCGCGGAGGACCTCGCGCCGGCGAACATCAACGCCGCCATCGAGGAGCGTCTCGCCGACCTCACGCGCGTGACGAAGGAGCACGAGGGCATCTGGCGGGCCGGCCGCCGCCGCTTAGGCGACCTCCTCGGCCAGAAGAACGAGCTGCTCGCTATGCGAGCATCCCGTGACCTCATCCAGATGCCGTCGCCCGAGCGGCGCGCCGGGAGGATGCTGCGTCGGCGGAGCGCGGCCGGCAAGAGCGCATGCGCCGGCGGCAGGGCAACCACGAGGCCCGAAAGCCGGCCGCGTCCGCCCGGAGGCGCGCACCGCCGTGGAACGCGCCGCCCGCGGGGAGCTTGAGCTATGCGGGAAGCGGATGGTTCCGCCTCGGAGGCGGAGCGCGAGCGCGCCCGAGCTGCGCCGGCGGAAAGGAGGAGGATGATGCCCTCCGTCCAAGCTGCCGAGGCCCGCGAAGCCGCCCGCGCCGCCGCCGACGCCCGCGCCGCCGCCGACGCGCCACCCAGCCCGTAGGAAGGCTGGAGTGGAATCCTCACGCGTACAGGCCGCCCGCGTCGAGTGAAATCCACGGCCCCGACGGCGAGCCGGCGAGAGTCGCGCGGCGAGGCCGCCGGCCCCGTACGTATAGGATAGAAGTAGTAGCTAAAAAAAATTGTAATGAGTTCTATTTAATAAAACATATTATTTATGCCTATGACACGCGGGCCGGGGCGGACAGCGGGCGGACGCGAGCGACCAGCCTTTCGCGTCCGCGGCCACGCAAACCCGGCCAAGATTTGGGCCGGGTTTGCGTCGTTCCGGACGCCGCGGGCATCCGTTTTAGGGATGGGTCCGCGCGCTGGGCCGGGTTTTTGTCCGGCTGGACCCATCCGGACGCGCGGGCGCGGGATGGGTCGCCCGGTTGGAGATGCCCTTATACTCATCCCGAGCGACCATCTGGATGGTTGCATCAAATAAGCATAAGCTCCGGCTAGTCCTCTAAAAATAGAAATGGCCATAGTTAGATCTGCAAAAAACCTGAAACTCCACCAGCTTTATTAAAAATGATATTGTTCCTACAATTCTACATCGATTAACATGAAGGAGAAGCTAAAATGCCCGGTTCTCGTGCAGATCTACGTACGTTTTGTTGTTGTTGTTTTTTTGTTTTGTTTTGAATGTGCAATACTCTAAGGTTGCATTTAACTTACAACTCATACGCGAAGGCCAGTTCCGCACGTGTTGAGTTGCGATGCGGTTACACAATTTGTGCATGAGGATTTGAGGAGTAAACCATCGTAGTACAACCTATAAGATTCGTGGTGCTTGCATCGCATCATATATACTCTGACTGACCATTAGCTGCGACAATGGCTCTAGTTGCCTATCTAGCGTATCAAGTTGATCATGCCAAGGTGAGCACGTTCCCATACATAACTTCCTGCCTACTTGTTCTAGACTTTCGTAATGCTGGTTTGCTATTCTCGTAAGAAAGTGGCGCGCAAAGGACAAAATACAGGCCCGGTCGGCCATTGTGGACCGGTTGTTTTTCTCCTTAATTTTCGTTGCGTTCATGTCCTGGTTCAGCACCCCGCACTTGCACCCTCCTTCAAGTATCTGCTAAACAATAGCTGGGGTCACGACAATATAACGAGATGGCAATTTCAGCATGTGACTATGATATGATCAGCAATTGACCCGGTCATTCCGATACCAGCTGCCGAACCTTCTATACGTGGTTGTAGAGTTGAGTTTTCGTATGTACTGATAGTGTTCTACCACAAGTTGGCCACGGTACCACATCGGCGCACGAGTCCTTTGTCCTTTGTCCGTTTCCCTGCCCGGCCGATTCGACCGGTTCGTAGCTTCTCGAGAGAGATCACGGCCGGGCTAGCTAGCTAGTCTTCTTATCCCAAATTAAACTAAGTCCTTTTCATACTCCATAATTAGTAGATTACCGCTGAGCTACCTAGTCTTCCCATCCCAAATTAACCAATACGGATCAAATCTAGCATCAGATGGTTTTTCGACTTTTTTGAATTCATCATGCATCACTGTCATTGATGTTGCAGTCCATTGCCTGTGGTGGAACTAATGCTGAATCAGTTGTGACCACAAAACGGGCACGAAGGAAAAAAGGAAGAAATCGACCGATCAAGTGAAGCAGCAGCCGCTAGTTGAATTCATAGTACGTAGTGGCACCGTGAGGCGCTGTGTCTCCCGCCCATGCATCTTTCTGGTGTCTGCTATGTATGCTCTCGTCTACTCTGTTGCCACGACGAATTTCAAATTGCCACGGGGAAGTCTGAGCCAAGTAAATATTTCGTGGCTGGAAAGGCTTCTGTCTTCTTCTCCAAAGCACAGTTCGACGCTTTTCGTCATGGCGACTAGGAAGAGTGCACTGATCCGTGAGACTGCAAATCTGGGATAATGTAATTTTTACCACAAGTTTATACGTGGTTGTAGAGTTGAGTTTTCGTATGCACTGATACTCTGATAGTGCTTTACCACAAGTTTGCGACGGTACCACACCGGCGCACGAGTCCTTTGTCCGTTTCCCTTCCCGGTGAACAACCGGTTCGTAGCTTCTCGAAAGAGAGCAACGGCTAGGCTAGCTTGTCTGAGGCATAATCCATAGTTAGTACTTCCTCCAGCCTATAAAACTTGTACTACCTCCGTTCCAATATAGGTGTCTCACATTTATTTAGATATGAATATATCTAAATGTATTTCAGTTAGATATATCTAAATGTATTTCAGGTAAAATCAGGTGATGCCATAGTGGGAGCACAAGCAAAATCATGTGCTGCCCAGGTGAAGGCTTGCAATTACCACCCTTTGAGTGGGATTGTAGCTGGATCCAGGAGGAGAAAACAAAACCCCAAGTATCTATGATAGGTGCATCCATGAATTGCAGAGGAGTGGGTAAGAAGGGTATGAGTGTTTTTTTGACTGACTTGATGAAAAATCAACAGCTTGACTTCATTGGTCTTCAGGAAACAATCAAGAAAGATTACTCTCCTGCTTTCTTCAGGAGGATTGATCCTAGAGGTGAGTTTGACTGGAAATGGATCAGCTCTGTTGGTAGAAGTGGGGGTATCCTGGGTGGTTTTAGGCTATCCAGGTTTACCATTTGTGACACTTCTGTTGGAAAATTTCACATCAAGGTAACTTTGTCTGATTTGAAGTTGCTGGTGAAATGGTGCTTTGTGATAGTATATGGTGCTGCTCAGAGTTGTGATAAAGAAGAATTCCTTGTGGAGCTTGGTAATGTTTGCAGCAATCAATCCCTACCACTTCTGGTAGGAGGAGATTTTAACCTTTTAAGATTCTCTTCTGAGAAGAATAAACCAATAAATCTATCCAAATGGTCTGACATCTTTAATTCCATTATAAATTCCTGTGCTCTGAGAGAAATTCATATGACTGGTGGGCAATTTACTTGGTCCAACAACCATGCAGATTCTACTTTGGAAAAGTTGGACAGATTCCTTATGAGTAGCTCTTGGGAAGATTTGTTTCCTCTTGTTACTGTACACAAACTTGTGAGAGATATTTCTGATCACAACCCTCTGATTCTGGATACTTTGGACATCAAGGTGAGGAACAGAGATTTCAGATTTGAGAAAAGATGGCTCTGTGAGGATACTTTTTTAGATAGAGTCAAGAGAAGTTGGAGCAAACAAGTTTTTGCTTCTAACAGTCTAGAAAAGCTGCAAAAGAAGTTAAAAAATGTTAAGATGGCTCTAAAAGGGTGGGGGGCTAATCTGAGAGGTACAGATATTAAGAGGAAGAAAGATGTCAGTACTGATCTAAAAAATCTGGAGGACTTGGAAGAAGCTGGTCTGCTATCTCCAGATCAAAGAAAAAAGAAGATTATGTTGCAACAGGAAATGTTGGAAATCCTTGATAATGAAGAACTTTTTGGAGACAAAGATCCGAGAGAAAATTGGCTTCTCCATGGGGACTGCAATTCTGCTTTCTTCCATAGAGCTTCCAATGGATGCAGGAGAAAAAGGACAATATTTTCACTAAAAAATGGTGATTCTGTTGTACAAGGTGATGATGCTTTGTTAGAACATGCTACTTCCTTTTATAAGGACTTGTTTGGCCCTGTTATTAACTCAGATGTTAAATTGAGAGATGAGATCTGGTCTGAGGGGGAACATCTTAATGATCTTGATAGGGTGGACATGGACAGATGTTTTTCCTTTGAAGAAGTTAAGGATGTTATAGATCATATGGAGAAAAATAAAGCAGCTGGTCCTGATGGTTTCCCCATAGAATTTTATCAGCACTGCTGGGAGATAATTAAATTTGATATTATGAAAGTTTTTGATGATCTGCATGATCACAAAATTACCTTGGACAGAATTAATTATGGGATAATTACTTTAATCCCAAAAGCTGATGATGCTGACATTATTCAAAAATTTAGACCTATCTGCTTGTTACAAGTCTTTTTCAAGATTGTGACTAAGGTTCTGACAATCAGAGCAAACCCTGTGATGAGTAAATTGTTGCTTCCTTGTCAGACTGCCTTCATTAAAGATAGATATATCACAGATGGTGTGATGTTACTTCAAGAGGTGTTGAAGGACTGTAAATTCAGGAAAAATCAGGGAGTGATTCTGAAAATAGATTTCGAAAAAGCATATGATAAGGTGAATTGGGGATTTCTGTTTGACTGTTGTAGACAGAAAGGTTTCAGTGATAGTTGGTTGTCTTGGATTAGAGGAGTGGTTACTGGTGGGAACCTAAGTGTTAAAGTTAATGACAAGGTGGGCCCATATTTCTCTAGCCACAAAGGAGTCAGACAAGGTGATCCCTTTGCCCCTTTCCTCTTTAATATGGCTGCAAATAGTCTGGCAAAAATGATACACCTGGCCCAATCAAATGGTCTGATCTCAGGTCTGGCTGGCAATCTGATTCACCAAGGCATAGCAGTTTTACAGTATGCTGATGACACCATTCTGCTGATTCAAGACATTCCTCAACATGCTGTCAACTTAAAGTTGTTGCTGTACCTTTTTGAATCTATGTCTGGGTTAAAAATCAACTTTGAAAAAAGTGAGGTTCTGCTGGTCCTGGAGGATGATAATAAACAGGAGTTTTATGCTGAGCTTTTTAACTGTCAGAAAGGCAGCTGGCCTATCAAATACTTAGGGACACCAGTGTGTGCCAGAAGAACTTCTGTCTCTGAAATGAGGTTTCTGGGAGAAAAAACCAAAAAAAAGATGAGTGGTTGGATTGGTAATTCCATGTCCATTGGTGGAAGATTAGTGAAAATTGATGCTTGCTTATCTAGTATTGCAGTTTATCAGATGTCTTTGAGATTGCTGCATAAAACAAACATTGAACAAATGGATAAACCTATCAGATCTTTTTTCTGGGCTGGCAGTGCTGAAAAAAGGAAATATCACTTTGTGAAGTGGAAATGGATTTGTAAACCAAAACAGAAGGGTGGGTTAGGGATTAAGGACCTACTCAAATTCAACATCAGTTTGATGTGTAAATGGTGGTGGAAATTAGAGCATGACAATGGCCCCTGGCAGGATTTCATGAGGAAGAAATATCTCAAGGATAAAGGGATTTATTACACAAAAAGAAGACCTGGAGACTCTGCTTTGTGGGCTGATATGATGACTGTCAGAGATATTTATCTCTGTGGGAGAAGAATGAGAGTTGGGAATGGACTCCTAACTAGTTTTTGGGGTGACTCTTGGTGCAGTATCAGTCCCTTGAAAGATATGTTTCCTGTTCTCTTTGACATTTGCAATGATCAGAAAGTTTCTGTGGCTGAAGCAGCTGCTCTGGGATGGAGATTCACTTATAGAAGATGGCTGACGCCAGATCTTATTATTCAGGAAGATGGAATCCTTCAGATTTTAAACCATGTGAGGTTGTCTGAAGAAAAAGACTCACCTCACTGGAAATGGTCAAAAAATGGTTCTTTTACAGTGAAATCGTGTACAAGCATACGTGCAGTAATGGGAGAGACAGATCGTTTAGACACCTCTGGAAAAGTAAGATCCCTCTCAAAATCAAAGTCTGGCTTTGGATGATCTGGCATAATGCAATTGCCACCAAAGACAATCTGATCATTCGTAACTGGTCAGGGAATTCAACCTGTCAGTTTTGCAACGATCAGGAATCCATCAGCCATCTGTTCTTTGGGTGTTCAGCCGCCAAATTTGTCTGGAGCGCTGTCGCCACTGCTATCAACGCTCAAACTCGACCTGGGAGTTTTTCCCAATTTTTCTGGTGGTTTCCACAGTTTGTCCCCGCGAGCCGAAACACCCAGATAGCTGGTTTGGCTGCTATCTGCTGGGCAATTTGGAAGATTAGAAATAAAGCTTGCTTTGAGAATAAACTCATTAGTTCTCCTCTTGACTTGATCAGTTACGCTGTAGTTTTCATGAATTATTGGGCAGGGCTTCATGGAGAAAAAGATGCTGAAGACATTCGTGCTGGAGCCGATGGCCTCATGCGTTTGGTGACGGCTGGAGCTGGAACCTCAACTGCAGGAAGTGGTGGTCGTGCTGGTCTTCTTCGCTTGAATGACAAGACTCCAGAGGATGACGTTGACAAGAATGCCTCTTAAGGAAGATGAAGCTCTTTTGCTTTTGGATCATGAAGCAAAAAGTTGGAGAGAAGAATCAGGGGTTGGAGGAAGTTTGATCTTGTTGTGTTTGTCGTTCCTCTCCTTTTGGTCTAGCTTGATACTCTTTTCTCCTTGCCTTTCTGGCTGGAGCTGGTCTGTAACTAATCTCCTGAACGTTAGCATTAGGCGGCGCCCCTCCCCTCACCCCCTTTTGCTTTTTTCGTTTTTCCTGAACTCGTCTGTATTTTCGTTATCTCTGTGATAATGGAAATTCGATCCCCTTGGTTGATCGTGTGGAAAAAAAAAAGAAAAAAAAGTTAGATATATCTATATGTAGATAAAGTTGAGATACCTATTTTTAGACGGAAGAAGTATTTAGTTTACTGAAATTTAAATATATCTAGATACTAAATAGTGTTTAGATGCATCTAAATTTTAACGAAGTTAAGAAAAAAATCATAAGACGGAGGGAGTAGAATACGGCTGAGCTAGCTAAGTCTTGCTATACCAAGCCAATATTTTTTTTTTGCATCCAAGGGATGCACACGACTTTTTATTATTAGATTATTCACAACACCTTACAAGAGCAATACAAAAGATCAAACTCGAAGCCACCTCGCTAAACCTACAAAGGGATGAAGGGGTGACAATTCACCAATTCACATCAATCAAAAACCAAATGACTTCCCAGGCCACCCAATAGCAGATGAGAAGCACATCCAGTCAAGCAAACTCTCAGCATACACCAACGCACATGCCATAGAAGTTGCTACCGCCGTCTTCCTCTACTCCATCTTCAAAAGAGATCATCGCATTGATCATGCCAGGCCTGCCATCGATGCCGCCACGGCGCCAGACGACTACACCATCCTGCGCGAGTTCATCACACTGCATCCGTCCCGAAACACCACTACACCATGCCGCGGCGACTCGATGATACTGACACAGCAAAAACACACCGCTCTACCTCATCATCTAAGTCTTGCTATACCAAGCCAATATATGTTAGGCATTATCCACAAAACCTGAAGTAAAGCTAGCATCAGATGTTTTTGCATCCTTTTGAAAAGGTAAGATTCTGGTAGCTTTGCATCACTGTCGTTTGGTCACGCAGTCCATTGCCTCTGCGACGGAACTAATGCTGAATCAGTTGTGACCACAAAACGAAAACGGAAACGGAAATAAAATGGAAGAAATCAACCGATCAAGTGAAACAGCAGCAGCTAGTTGAATTCAAAGTACCGTGAGGCGCTGCTCCGGTCTACTCTGTTGCCACGGGGAAGTTTCAGCCAAGTAAATAATTCGTGGCTGGCAAGGCTTGTATCTTCTCCTCCAAAGCACAGTTCGACGCTTTTCGTCGTGGCAACCAGCTGGAAGAGTGCACTGAGGGCATCTCCAAGCGCGCGACCCAAACGGATGTGTTAGGCCGTTCGGTTTGGACCGTTTGGGTGGCCGAGCGGACACGCGGACAGCGGCCCGCGTCCGCGTGTCCGTTTGGGTCGCGCGCTGCGTCCAACGCGCGGACGCATCGCATAACCGGAGAAACACGAAAACAAAAACAAAATGGCAAATTTAAACGAAATTTCATTCAACATATGCTCTATTTTGGGCAAATTTGTACATAGCCCTATTTTGGGCAAATAAAACTAACAAAAGAAGCCCCTATATGGACTTTTAAATTTAAACTAACAAACCCTCTATTAGGGTTTGGTCGGCGGCGCGGTGGCCGCCGGTGCGCCGCCTAGCCCCTGTGGGCGTCGTCGGCGACGTCGTCGTTGTGGACGACGTCACCGGGCGGCGAGGCGCTGTTGTGGCTCGACCGCGCCGGGGACTCCAGCCACGGAGACCACAGGGCCTCCTCCCAGGCCGAGTGGGGGTCCGGAGCCACCCGAGGCTGCGGCGGCGCACGGAGCAGCGCCTCCTCCCTGAGGCGCTGCTGCCTCTCCTGCCAGGCGCGGCGCCTGGCCTCCTGCCGCCGCTGCTCCTCGCGGCGCTCCTCGTCGGCGCGGCGCCTGGCCTCCTCCGCCGCGCCGCCTCCTCCTCCTCCCGTCGCGCCTGGCGGGCCTGGGCGTAGAGCTCCCAGCCCTCCGCCTCCTCGACCTCCCGCCGGGCCGCCTCCTCCATCTCGGAGGTGCGAATGGCAGCATGGAGGTGCGGCCATTTCGCGTCCTCCTCCGCCGCCGAGATGAGCAGCGCGGCGCGGAGGTCTGGGTCCTCCTCCGAGGACTCGGGCTTGGGCTCGAGTAGCAGAGGCGGCGGTTGCGGCAATGCCGCGCCGCTGCGGGCGGCCTCTCCGATGTGGAGGCCGCCTCGGTTTCCTCCCGCAGGCCGCAGCGCCGGCGGACGACGGCGGCTGCTGCTCGTCTCGTCGTCGTTGGCTCCGGAAGCGAACCGTCGCTTCGGGGCCATGGCGGCTGTTTCGCTGCGGGAGTGGAGTGGGGACTGGAGTGGAGGGCCAGATCCCCTCCAGTCCCCATTTAATAGTCTCCCTGGTCACCGACAGGTGGGCCCAAGGGAGACGAGGCGACCAGCGCGCGGACGCGAGCGGACGGCGCGTGCCATCTGCGGCCACGCAAACCTAGCCCAGATTTGGGCCGGGTTTGCGTCGTTCCGGACGCCGCGGCCGTCCGCTTTTGCGGTGCGTCCCCGCGCTGGGCCGCGTTTTTGTCCGGCTCGACCCATCCGGACGCGCGGGCTCGGTTTGGGTCGTCCCGTTGGAGATGCCCTGAGATCCCGTGACACTCTGTGATATCTAATTTTTACGTGGTACCATTTCAAAAAAAAAAATCACGTTGCCTACCAAAACGTCAAGCAGAGCTTTCTGAGCGAGGATTGAAATTTCCACAACTTTTGTCAGACGAAAACCGTCCTTACGACCAACCAAACAAACAACAAACTAGACGTTCAAAACAACAAGTCATTACAGCCTAATAAGAAATTAAATAAACCATCATATGACAAATGAGATGATGTCGGCGGATCTTGTATCTTAAACCGAGATAAACAAATTCGCGAGGACATCACATTGAAAGCATCATTGTCCTTAGGTGGCTAGCTGCACAAAGCGTGTTCCGTTGTGGGAGAAACGCAACCATTTTAAATTAACAAGTAGTGGGCTAGGATGAGAAAACAAATTTAATTCTAAAACTATTTCAGGAAATCTGCAAAGATCACGGTTGAGCAAGGAAGCCTATTTAAAAAAACGGTGTTTCTCCTAAATCGAAGAGAATGACATGAACACTCCTATATTAAGAAATGGGATGATGTTCAGCAACATTAAGAAGGTTTGGCAAACAGTGAATGCACACAACATCACCGGAAGAGTGAAGATAAAGAAAATCAAGAATGACATAACAATACTACATGTTGTTTCTGAAGAAGGTTGCCCCGGAATGCTTAAAGCAATATGAAATCAGAACACTGATTGTTAATTTCCCGTGTAAGAAGGTTATTGATTAATTTAGAGACAATTAGCAAATGGATCTCCAAACATCTGTGCAAAGGTACAGAGAATTTAACATGTTCCCTCATAGGTGTAAGCTAGGTAGAACAAGCAAGAAAAAATTGTTGGAGATACATGACAAGGAGGAAGCTCGGTTTAGTCACCTAAGGGATTATGGGCAGGAGTTGAGGAGGTCAAATCCCGGATAAACATTCTTTATGTTAACAAATTCAGTAGAAGAGGTTGGTATTGATGTTGTGAAGAAGCATTTGGACACTTTGTATTGGCCATATGATTCTTGCAAGAGGTTTTTTTATTGGATGTAGGCCACTAATTTACATCGGTGGATGTCATATTAAGGCACGGTAGGAAAGAGTGTTGCTGACTGCTGTAGGATTAGATCCCAATGATTGCATTTCTCCTGGGCATGGTGGAGGTGGAGTGTACTACCTCATGGGAGTGGTTTCTTACAAATCTGAGAGATCTCTTGAACATCACCAACACCGCTCACAATTATTTCTTTTATTCTACTACCTCCGGTCGATTTGAATTGACACAGGGAGTAACATGCGCATGCATATACTCATACCTGGGCATGTGTTCATTAAAACCGAACGGAGGTAGTACTATTTTTATAATATTTTCCTTATACCAACACCTCTCCTTGGATTTGGGTTCTCGAACCAGTCCACTAGCTTATGTAAATTTGAAACCCCATTGCAATGTGTGGGGACAAGCTTGGTACTGGAGTGTACGGACGGTGGGGCCTTACTTAAGTGCAAGAAATGAGGGAAGAAGAAGATAGTTAGAGATTGCAAGTGCACATTTACATAAAGAAGACAATGTTGTTTTGAATTTAGTGGCATTCAATGGTCTTCTTTTCAGTGCAAATTTTTAGTGTCAAGTGTGTGCCACTTGCTTACCATTTGGTGTTCTATCTTTTGAGTGGATTTTTGTAGTGCATTTCATTTGCATTTTTCATTGCATGTTGCTTATTATGCATTTTTCAGTGGATAGAATATTAATTTGTTGCTACTTTCTATAAAGAATTTATTCCAAGGAAACCTAGGCCCTCCGTATGGACCTACCTTGTGTAGGACTATATGGTGTACATTATGGTTTTACTATTTGAATATTTGCCTTTTTCCTCACTTTTCAAAGCAATTGTCTTACAGTTTCTAGTTAACTACGTTTTCTTTATTTCTCAATTTTCACACCAGTAAATGCTATCTTTTGGTTAAATAGTACTCAACTAATGTTCCTCTAACTAGAGTTCATGGGCCATTACCAGAAAGGGAATTTGTGGTAGCTGCTAGAGATAGCATTCCACATGCAACAACAAGAATAACAACTTCGTCATCTAAGATAGAGGAAGAGGAAGAGGTAAGCGAAGGAGCAATGCAAATGAGAGATAGAGGAAGAGGAAGAGGTAAGCGAAGGAGCAATGCAAATGAACAC
Source organism: Lolium rigidum (assembly GCF_022539505.1). Taxonomy (NCBI): domain Eukaryota; kingdom Viridiplantae; phylum Streptophyta; class Magnoliopsida; order Poales; family Poaceae; genus Lolium; species Lolium rigidum. The sequence goes on from NC_061514.1 coordinate 157,546,426, forward strand.
AAAGGGAAGAGAAATGCAAAGGAGTAGCTCAACTGAACAAGGTGACAAATACAGAGGAAGAATTACAAGAAGTGCTGCCAAAAAAAGATCTGAAGTAGTTTGTTTTAGTGGAACTGCATAAGAACCTAAGGATGCAGCAACTTGCAGAGGAATATCAATCAAGATTAGGGTATAGTACAAGCCCTGACATTGCCTATTGCATGCTATTTTGTGCAGAAAAGAAACAACCATATCAAATACTAGATTTGAATGTAGATTGCATTCAACATTTGAATGCACAAGAGCTACCACTGAGTCACAATGCACCCATACTTGATGACATCTAGCTGTAGTGCTTTATTTATGATTAGGCAATGCAATATTTTAGTTATGTGATAATGCATCGAAGAATAAGTACCTTCTGTCAGTTTTATTGGCTACATTATAGCCAATTGAGTGAATTATTGGCGAATTATATTGGAGGAACAATTCGTGAACATATGTCACGTGTGTATTGACTTACGATATGTGATTTTTTTATTTCTGAATTAATTAGAAAATAAATATATTTATCGATTTTCATTTGTTATTTTGTTGCCAATAAGAAACCAAAGAGGCAATATCGCGAGCCAATTAGGTTGCAATGCTTGCAATATGTCAAATGAAACAAGTTTAATCACATACAAAAGTAACATATTGCAATAATAAATTTTATGTCTCAATCAGTAGTATACACATAACAATCACACATAACACTCTCACTCATACATACCAAGATCACTCACACACAACCCTGATCATCATAGCAGGAACATAGTGCTTGACCAAACAACAAGCTAAAATTAACACAGTGATATCCATCTCATATATCTACTTCTAAGATCTTTCTTTATTACGTGCTTTCTGAGGTACTTTTGTTCATGCCTTCCTTTTATTTATCTCCATATCCAATTGATTGTTTTTCACCGAAAGTCAGATGTTTTCTTCCTCTACATATCTCGCATTTCTACTTTTCATGTTTTAAAATTCTTTATGGTATCTAACTTCATATCCGATTGATTGATAGTCACCAAAAGCTAGTTTGAAATTTTCTTACTACAATAAGTTAAAAATTGCATTAGTTCAGTTCAAGACTATTTCAGCTGAGCACTAGAACATGGGAACTACTAGTGTAGGGAGCATAGAAAATGAACGTGACCTTCCACTCATTGTTGTAAGCTCTCCTGCTTCACCAAACGCTGCCGCCACGACACGCGACCTCGCCGCTCACAATTGTTGCCATCAATTCGCCTGAGGCCCCTCCTAGCTTCCCTTTGCTGCTCACCATTGATGCAACTCTCTGGTCTATAGGGTTAGGGGCCAGATTGGATCACGCAGAGGATTTTGTTATTTTTTCCTACACAGAAAAAATAGGAACCTATTCGCAAAGTCAAAAACGCTCTAGGCAGGTTTAGCAAACATTGCATCGAGACAATCGCGCGTGCCTTTGCTGAAGTGGTGTCTACGTGTCGTCTCCACTTTCGATGGGACCAACAAACATCCCTATTTATTTACATGTTCTAGCATTCCTTTCATTCTTTGCAAGATCTCGGACTAAACCTTCAATTCCTCTCCCTTCCTGAAGGACTCCCCTCCCGTATCCTTTCCCTCGCCCCCGCCCGGAGGCCGCCAACAACTCCTCTCGGATGTGAAAGGGCATTTCTCCCGTAATGTTGATTTATGTGTTTATTAACAACATAAAGATATTTCACCGTGTGCTTTTGTGTTGCAGATTCTATCTTTGGAAAGCATGTCACGATTGTCGACCCCTCAAAAGTGAAAAGAAGTTTGGCACCCGTAGCTTTGTGGTGCAGTGTCAACAGGTGCTCAAGATCTAGCATAGGGGTTGGCGTCGAATTGTGGTGGAGACTCCAGTGCTTCGGACCGGAGACTCTGGGGAAGTCCTCGGTCCCCAAATTTCGAGCTCATGGCTCGTGTGCTTCACTCCCGATATAGGGGTTCAAGATCTTTGCTGGGAAGACCGGAAACTCCGGTAAAGTCCCCGGTCTCCCAGACTCTATTTGGCTTGTGTGCCTCACTCTCAGTATGAGGGCTCAGGAACTTGTCTGAGACTCGTCCGGAGACTCCGGTGTGGAGTTGTTGTTCACCTAGGACCGGAGACTCTAGTCCCCCAGACCGATGTCGCCGTACTAAGTGAACCAACTAACCGGAGACTCCGGTGTCTGCACACCAGAGACTTCGGCCTAGGTTGGTAAGCAACGGCTACATTTATTGTAGGGGTATAAATATCATCCTTCTTCCTAAAACGAAAGGGTGCGACTTCTACTCTCTCCTCCCTAGCCACTCAATCTTTTTGATCTCTTGGGATTCAAGGGGAATCCTAGATCTACACTTCCACCAAAAGGATTTGACTATCCCAACTGTTTCAAGAAGATTCATGTTGTGAAACCCTAGCTTTGTGAGAATTCGCCCTCGGAGCTTTCTTTGTGTTGTGAAAACTCTGTGGTCAGTTGTTGAGAGCGCCTGATTAAGTTGTGGATGTGTGCCCCAACGTTTGTGTAAAGGTGCCGGTTGCCACCTTGAAGGCTACCGCTTAGTGGAGCGTGAGCTAGACCTTCGTGTTGTTTCTCACCGGAGAATAGGGTGAGGCCTTTGTGGTGTTGGCAAGCCTTCGTGGCACCACACCCCTCCAACGTAGATGTACTTCCCCTAAAAAGGAAGGAAGGGGAAGTAACTACATGAATCATACCCTTGTGTCTCCATGTGCTTCACCTCGGTTACTTATATCCTTTACCACACTTTACTACTTGTATCTTGTATTTCGTGTAGTTTGCTTGCACCTTATCATATAGGTAAATTCACATAGTTCCATATCTAGAGAATTTACCTTTTGAGTCCAGCCTAAATTGGGAAAATATTTAAAATTTGATTACAACCTATTCACCCCCCTCTAGGTGCCCATACGGTCCTTTCAGCATTCCCCGTGCACCTCCCCTATCGCTTCTGCCCCAGTAGGCATCGTCGGGAAAATTCCTGATGGCGCAGCGACGACAGATCATCCTCGATGGTGGTGATGGGTGATACGTCTCAAACGTATCTATAATTTCTTATGTTCCATGCTAGTTATATGACAATACTCACATGTTTTATATATACTTTACATCATTTTGATGCATTTTCCGGCACTAACCTATTAACAAGATGCCGAAGCGCCAGTTCCTGTTTTCTGCTGTTTTTGGTTTCAGAAATGCTACACAGGAAATATTCTTGGAATCGGACGAAACAAAAGCCCACGGTCTTATTTTCCACGGAGCCTTCCAGAACACCGAAGAAGAGACGAAGAGGGGATGCGAGGCGGCCATACCATAGGGTGGCGCGGCCCCACCCCTGGCCGCGCCGCCATATGGGGTGGGCCCCTCGGGCGCCCCCCGACTCTGCCCCTTCGCCTATTTATTCTCTTCGTCGCGAAAACCCTATCACCGAGAGCCACCATACGAGAAAAGTTACTGAGACTCCGCCGCCGCCAATCCCATCTCGGGGGATTCTGAAGATCGCCTCCGGCACCCTGCCGGAGAGGGGAATCATCACCGGAGGGCTCTACATCACCATGCCCGCCTCCGGACTGATGCGTGAGTAGTTCATCCTTAGACTATGGGTCCATAGTAGTATCTAGATGGTTGTCTTCTCCTCTTGTTGTAGCACCCTACCTTTTTATAAAGGCAAGATACCTGTGTATAGTGCTATTCCCGGGATCACTGATAGCACACACATTACAAAATATAGTAATCATTGCAATAGTATCAAATTACTACATCGTTGATCCAGAGGGTACAATAAAACCTTACAAATTGCATAGTCACATGGACTAGCTCGGAATAAACACGGCGGAAAGTAAATCAGCAATGAGCCTTCATCATCTTCATGTGCCACGAGCAGATCATGTTGGAATGTAGACTCGAGATCCTACCACGTACTTCTCCTCGAGAAAATCCCGCACGTTTGAATATGCAGCCCCACGAATGGAGGTCGGTACAATGATGTGCGGCAAATGACACTTATATGGTGGCGGTTGTGGGCATGACTATCTACATGATATTTGGCAAGTGGAGTTTAGGCAAATTTGCATAAAGCCAATTTTATCCTACATTTTATTTAAAACAAAACATTTTGAAAATCTTTGAATGACATTATGAAATCACACCATGGTTAAATTCCCCATGGGTTTTAGAATAATCACATGGTTACATCTCCCATGAGTTTTCCAAGGTTGATCAAGTTTTAAATACATTCAGAAAACAATGATGAGATTCTTCCGTACATTCCTTGCCTAGAAGCTCAAATTGTCCATAACCGGGGACACGGCTAAGATCTTAGGTTTAACTCTCGAGAGGTTGTGCACTTTCACCTTACGACCCACCCTTCCCAAGAGAAGAATGAGACAAGATCTTTCGAAGAAGAATTCAACCATACAAACTAGACCCGTTCCCTTGGCCGTCGCCTCCACCCATTGTCTAGCCACAAGTTGAATCCTCACAACTTACTTAATCCCGACAGAGCTCATAATACCATAAGGCTGCACCGGAAGCTAACTAAAACATGGACGACATAGTAATCTCTTTAATCTCGGATGGCCAACCACAAGTGGAACTCACAAGCTTAAAACCCCTCACGGGTAGTAAACCCCCACACGACCCCTGGTGAAAACCAGGTGTGCAGTCAAAAGCGACCACTCTACAACATGCGAACTCTCAGGGATTCACCACTTTAGCCAACTAGGGCCGTGGACTTCACCACTTCGGCCTACTAGGGGCGTGGACCTGAGCAGCCGCCCACCAATCAACCAATCCACCCAGGTGTTTCATTAAGGTTGTTAATTTTAAATTTTCAAACACTCACAACCAATAACGAAACATCATTTGGCATTTGATATTGCAAAGCGAAATAGCATCCTAGCAATTATCTTGAGAGCGGCTTCACACTACCTGGTTTGCTAAGCATAGCATAACAATTTGAAAACAAAATCCTACTATGCATACTAGTTTCAAAACACTAATGCATAATTAAAATAAGTAGGATTTGAGTGTCACTTGCCTTTTTGGTAATTGAAGATCGTTCACTTCTCTCAACCAAAACACGTCGCTCTTCACACGAACTATAAGATAAATATAGCACAACATAAACAGACCATTCAACAACAACAACAAAATCAAACAAGACAATCAATCGAGAATCACTCGATGGTACTAAGGTGTGGAATGAGGTCTGGCTTGCAAGATAGGCCTTGGGGTGTTGGAATGGCTAAGTCGTATGATTAGAAAGTAATGGAACATCTAAGATATGATTGAAGAACCTATATGCTTTACAAGAAACATGAAAAGAAATTGGAATGTCTCATGTGATTTGAATCACATAAGTGTCAAATAGTGCAACTACAATACTATTGAATATGTGTGACAACAGTTACTCAAAATAGTATGAATTACACATAGGTTTGGGTATAGATTTGTGATATATTGAATTACTAAAAATACCCATTTTTAAATTAAGTAGTTCAATATAAGACAATAAGATTAGGTGGACATAAGGTAGAATATGTATGAACGATATTGAAGATGTGGATCAAAGATGCTATTGGATATCAAGGGTTTAAAACATTTGCTATGTGGTAGAGTATCTCAACACAAGATTTGCACAAGGAAAAGTCTATAGTTAAGATGGTCAGTATTTACTCAAATAACTCAATTGCTAATTGAATAAGTGAAACTAGACAACTAAGAGTAGGATATGCATTATCGTTGAACACGATAAAGAATTATAACTGATCCTGGAAGATGGTTATGATCATAAGGATCAATTTGGCTAAAGGAACTATGTTGAAGCCAGTAATAGGACTGCACTTTTCGCGAAAAGTTATTAGAAGAAGTTTTTCGGATGGAAGAACTTTCTACACGAAAGTTGTAGAGAATTCCATTACAAGCATATCGCCGAAAGAATCTCTCGAAAAAAGTTTGTAGGATTTGTTTTATAGACGATGTTGTGGATCAAAGGAACACCGCGAAAATAAAGCGGGCGAGACTGCCACGCAAAGTGTCTAACCTGATTTACGTGATTTGCTGATTCCGACGGTATATGGTTTGTCGAAAACTAACGTGTAGAACTCAAGATATGGATTTTACAAAACTAGACATAAGTGGTTACAATTCTAATGACGTAGGAAAAGTTGTCCGAACAAGTTGCTCGGATGGGAAAAGTTCCTACACGAAAGTTGTAGAGACTCTAAGGGCATGAGCAATGGAGGCAGCTGTCCAACTAGGCTTGGATAAAACTTTTGACATATGCATGCCATGTTATGGTCCCATTAATATGTCTTTCTGTCAAAAGCTGATTTGGTTTTTCTCTTTCTCTCTCACATTTTCCACTTTATGGCTGAAGAGGTTGCCTCTGATGAAGAGGTGCCTCCTCATCCGAACCTACTTTGGACTACTCGAACCTAGTTAAAGGTGTGAGGCAACACCCCTAGGGCTATGCATTGGGCATGCCCTAAGGGCATGCCCAATGCATAGCCCTAGGGGTGTTGCCTCACACCTTTAACTAGGTTCGGTGGTCCAAAGTAGGTTCGGATGATGAGGCAGCCTCTTCATCAGAGGCAACCTCTTCGACCATAAAGTGGAAAATGTGAGAGAAAGAGAAAATCCAAATCAGCTTTTGAGAGAAAGACATATTAATGGGACCATAACATGGCATGCATATGTCAAAAGTTTTATCCAAGCCTAGTTGGACAGCTGCCTCCATTGCTCATGCCCTAATTACAAACTTAACGGAAGAACCACTATTCTATACGAAGGTGTAGATCTAAGGAAATAAAATTAAAATTGCGAAATTACGGAAATAGAATTATTACCGGGCGAGGATTGCGTCGGATGGCGGCGAAGCTGCGTCGCAAGAGAGCAGCCGCCGCAGAGCTGCGCGTGTGCTACAAGCAGGCGTCCGGCGCTATGTGTGCTTGGGGGCTGCCCTTGGGGGTCTTTATATAGGGTATAGGCTGGAGCAAAAATTTCTCAAGAGGCGATGTGGGACTAAAGAGATAAGGAAAAAGAGGCTCGTGCGGGGCTTGGGCGTGCAGCGCGGCCTGGGCGCTGGGTTTGGGCCGGGGGCGGCCTGGGAAGGCTGGGGCGCCCGGGTGGGCCAATTCGGCCAGGTGGGCCGCGGCGTGAGCAACGCCGCGCTAGCTGCCGCGCGCGGGCGGTGCTGGGCCGGGGCGGGGCTGTGGCGAGCTGGGCCGTTTCGGCCTGGCCGCTCCTTTTGTTTTATTTTGTTTTATTTTTTTTATACTGAAATTGGAAATACATTTTGGGGTTTCAAATAAAATCGGAAAAATGCAAATAAGATACCGTTGGATTCGTCGTGAAAAACACTTCAATATGAGACTAAATTTGGAATAAAACATAAACTTTATAAAATCAAAATTTGACATACATGTCTATGTGGCTATAGTGCCTTTTTAGGGTTTAAGGTTTTCTCAAAAATAAAATATTTTATAAGTTTCAAAACCTCCAAACAAAATAGAGTATTGCTTAGAAAATCTTTTGAAACTAAGGTTTATGAAACTATTATATTTTTGCAAAAACCTTTTTAATATCTATTTGTGAAAATAAATAATCATTATATACATTTGCCATATATGTTTGATTTTGAAAATACTTTAAAACCAAAAGTCTTTGAAAACACTATTTTGGAATTAACTTGTAAATAACTTAAAAAAAATTAATTTTTTGTGAATTTCAATCAAGTTCAAACAATCAATCATTAAATTTATTTTTATTTTACATTCAAAAATTTAGAAAATTTAGGGATGTGACACTTGTGCTCTCATGTTTAGATCTTGTGAGCTGCCTATCATGATCAGGATCATCTATTTGTAATGCTACATGTTGTGTTTGTTGGGATCCGATGAATATGGAATACTATGTCAAGTTGATTATCGAACTATCATATATGTGTTGTTTATGTTCTTGCATGCTCTCTATTGCTAGTAGAGGCTCTGGCCAAGTTGATACTTGTGACTCCAAGAGGGAGTATTTATGCTCGATAGTGGGTTCATGCCTCCATTGAATCTGGGACAGTGACAGAAAGTTCTAAGGTTATGGATGTGCTATTGCCACTAGGGATAAAACATCAATGCTTTGTCTAAGGATATTTGTATTGATTACATTACGCACAGTACTTAATGCAATTGTCTGTTGTTTGCAACTTAATACTGGAAGGGGTGCGGATGCTAACCCGAAGGTGGACTTTTTAGGCATAGATGCATGTTGGATAGCGGTCTATCTTCTTTGTCGTAATGCCCTAAGTAATTCTCATAGTAGTCATCATGATATGTATGTGCATTGTTATGCCCTCTCTATTTGTCAATTGCCCAACTGTAATTTGTTCACCCAACATGCTATTTATCTTATTGGAGAGACACCACTAGTGAACTGTGGACCCCGGTCCATTCTTTTACATCTGAAATACAATCTACTGCAATCATTGTTCTCTTTTGTTCTTTGCAAACAAACATCATTCTCCACACCATACGTTTAATCCTTTGTTTACAGCAAGCCGGTGAGATTGACAACCTCACTGTTAAGTTGGGGCAAAGTATTTTGATTGTGTTGTGCGGGTTCCACGTTGGCGCCGGAATCCCTGGTGTTGCGCCGCACTACACTCCTTCACCAACAACCTTCACGTGGCCTTCATCTCCTACTCGGTTCGATAACCTTGGTTTCTTATCGAGGGAAAACTTGCTATCGTACGCATCACACCTTCCTCTTGGGGTTCCCAACGGACGTGTGCTTTACCGTCACAAGCAACTCTTTTTCTGGCGCCGTTGCCGGGGAGATCAAGACACGCTACAAGGGGAGTCTCTCACATCCAATCCCTTTACTTTGTTTATTGTCTTGCTTTACTTTATTTTATTTTTCTTTTTGTTTGCTTTCTTTATATCAAAAACACACAAAAATTAGTTACTTGCTTTACTTTATTTAATTCGGTTTTGCTTTGTTTATTTTTAATATTGCTAAAATGAGTAATCCTGAAGTTGAAGTTCGTTCTTTTAACCAACAAGGGGGAGAAAGTTTTAAAGATGCTTGGTATAGAATTAGTGATGCTCATCATAGGTGCACTAAGAAATCTCCACTATTATCCTCCTTAGGAACTTTTATGTTGGTATATCTAGCTGGAATAGGTATGTTCTTGATACTCTTTCGGGGGGTAATTTCCTAGGTACTCCTGCTTTAGAAGCTAGTTGCATCATTGAGAGTCTAGTTGGAATACCACCTGTTAATGAAGCTAAAATTGAAATCTCTCTTGAGGATGTCATGAAAAAGTTGGAAGCCATAGAGAAAAATCTTCCAAGTGTTGAGACTAAATTGGGAATATTACTTGATAATACTGATAAACTTGATAAATCCCTAGGAGGAATTAATGAAAGAATTGCTATCTTAGAAACTTGTGCTATCCATGATAATCAAACCCATAGGATTGGTGAACTTGAAGAAGCTATGGGAACCTTGGGTTCAACTTTTTCTTCTCTTAAGTTTAAGGAGAAAGCTTATGTGGGTAAGGAGCAAAAATTCATGTATGTCTCTAAGGTGCCTAAGCCAAACAATTATTATAAGCCTAAAAGTGATAAAACCCTTAGTACCACTATGGGAAATTTAGATAATGGAGCATCTAAGGTACCCTCTGCGACAAGTTGTGTTTTTAAGGAAAATTATGATGTTGATGCTTCTTCTCTTGATATTACTTGATTTTGCACTTTCTGCGCCTAGCTGAAAGGCGTTACAGAAAAGCACTTCTTGGGAGATAACCCATGATGTTTTTATTCTACTACTGTTTTGTTGTGTCTTGGAAGTTGTTACTACTGTAGCAACCTCTCCTTATCATGTTTATTTCCTTGTTGTGCCAAGTAAAGTCTTTGATAGTAAAGTTGATACTAGATTTGAATTACTGCGCAGAAACAGATTTTTACCTGTCACGAATTTGAGTAGATATCTTTGTAGGAAACTCGTAAAATGCTGAAAAAATTCATGCGTGATCCTCAGATATGTACGCAACTTTCATTCAATTTGAGATTTTTCATCTGAGCCTGTTAAGTGCCTCGAAAAAAGTCGTCTTTACGGACTGTTCTGTTTTGACAGATTCTGCCTTTTATTTCGCATTGCCTCTTTCTCTGTGTTGAGTGGATTTCTTTGTTCCATTAACTTTCGGTAGCCTTGGGTAATGTCCGAAGTGTTAAGAATGATTGTGTACTCTCTCGAACATGTGAATTTTTGATTATGCACTAACCCTCTAATGAGATTGTTTTGCGTCCGGGTGTGGAGGAAGTTTTCAAGGGTCAAGAGAGGAGGATGATATGATATGATCAAGAAGAGTGAAAAGTCTA
>NC_061514.1:157556930-157584340 GCF_022539505.1 Lolium rigidum
GCCCTTGCCTATCGGTACCTTGGTGGAGGCATCTCCTCGTCATCATACGCTGCCCTTGCAGCCGGATAGTTTTGCCCGGTTTCGTATTTGCCGGCATGATTGTTTCCGGCATAGCCTCCTTTGGCGTAGCCTCGGTCTGCCCCTTGGCTTTTTCTACCGGCATCGTGTTGTCGGCTTGTTGTTTACCGGCGAGGACCGGATCGTACACAGTCATCTGATGTGCGTTCACTTCTTTTTCTCTTCTTCTGTCCGGATGGGGGGACGAGGCCTGCCCATGGGACTTGCTTCCGGCATTCCTTGTTGAACGCGCGGATTTAGAGGCCACAGCCTTGTTCAGCTTAGCCAGCTGCTCAGCATTCTGCTGCTCGATGGTATCTAGCAGCTCTCTAACACGCTCTTGTTGGTTTGCCAAAGCATCTCCGGTAAGCGAGTCACACAGATCTACTGCAGCCTTAGCAGCTTTTATGGTTTTATCCAGGCTACTGTACTTAGGTTTCTCTATGATGCTAGCAGATGCAGAGGTACTCTTGCCGGTAAGAACTTCCTTACGCAAATCCTAATCTAGATTGTGAGCCTTAAGCCGGTTCTCCGGTATCCTAGCAGCATGAGCGCTAACAGAAGCAAAGCCATGGGCAACGTTGTACTCACGTAGGGTTAGGTTCAGCTCGCGCTGCGCCCGGACGATGTCGGCGCCGTTCGCGAGCAGCTTCTGGCGTTGCGCCTCCAGCTCCGCCTGAGCCGCCGTCGGGTCGATGTTCTGCGCGATGGGCGTTGCCAGCACGTTCATCGCCGCCTGGAGAGGTGTTGCCGGTGGTGCGGAAGATGCTCCCGGTGCGCCGGTGTCGCGCTCCAGCGGTGGCTTGGCCGCACGGGTTGAAACCGCACGACCAGCACCTTCATCCGCAACCTCCTTGCCCGCGCCGGCCACGCCAGCCATCATCACCTCTACGCTGCCGACGGTGCGACCAGCACAGAGCCACCTTGGCGGGTCCGGTGCCACCAGCACCGGCGAGAGGCGCTGGCGCACGGGGACGGTGCCGAAGTAGACGCGGTGGCTGCCGAACTCGATGATGCGGCCGTTCTTGGGGAAGATGCCGCCGTTGGCGAAGCAGCCCGCGTTGTCGTTGATGAAGTCGATGGAGTAGAAACGCTGGACGAGCGCAGACACTGTCCGCTCGCCGGCGACCTCGAGGATGCCCGCCCGAATGTGTACTCCAGCAAGCGCCACTTCACACCCCACGGTGGGCGCCAACTGTCGTCGTGGTGAACAGACAGATGCCATAGGATGGCTTGAGTTGGGGCCGAATGGACGCAAGAGGATTCGGGGGAGGGTTTGTGATTAGATGGGATGAACTTCCGGATGGTTTCCTCAAGAACTTAGCCAAGGCTAGAGGTTGAAGAAGAAAGACATAAGGAAGAACTCGCTCTAGATCATCTTCTTTATTGATCTCCACAGGTTACAGGTTTCTCAGTACATGTGTTCTTCTAAACCTAGCTCTCTTCGTGCGTCTCTCTTCCTCCTTCTCGTCGTGCCCGTGAAGAGGGCTCCCCCCTCTCCTTATATAGAGGAGAGGGTGGCTTACAGGGAAAGAAACCCTAATGGCATCTTTGACTAGACAAACTACTTTACAAAGCTACTTTAATCATAGGTGACACCGGGGTCTTCTTTAATCAGGGGCGCTGACGTCCTCCGGCTTCTTTGACCGTCATCCTCCTCTTTATCGTCAGCCCTTCGTTTAAAGCTACTTTGCTTAGCTCATCCTTGTCTTCTAGCTCTGGAGAGAATCTTTGACCAGTCCTGCCGACGTGCTCTTCTTTCCGGCAGCCCGGTATCTTCTTTACCCGGTTCCGGCATACCCCTCTTGGGGATACCGGCTTAGCCTCACTTAGCTAATTTCTTATCTCTATGCTCCGGTACGAACATTAAACCGGTATCTTAATGGCTTAAACCATCCGGTTTGGCATGCCTTTGGCATACCGGGGGTCATCCCCCCAACAAGATCTGTCTCAACTCTCAACTTCTCCTTGCGAATAAGCTCTGAATTCTTCTTTTCTTCCTCCACAGTACGCTTCAGCTCGAATATCATCAGGTTTTTACGGGCCAATTCGTCACGTAAATTGGCCACCTTCTCCTCCAAATCCATCCTCTGGCTACACCACTGGGTTGATTCATCTTGGTATGCAATGTACCATGGATCATCGGCTTGCCTGGCTAACTGTAACAATAATGGAAAAAAGAACAACTGAAATCACTCCAACAGGCCATGGCGGCACTTCAAATTCAACGGTACTACAGAGAGCTGAAGCTAGATACCTGCACTTCCAACGAGGTAGGAGAAGTAGAACGTGGCCACGACATGATCGAATCCCTACCCTCGCCGGTGTACCCGCTACGACCAGACATTGAGTACTATTTTGTACCTGCAAACTCCAATAAATTACGGGAACCAAATTGATTAGGGGGCGGGGGAGGCAGAAGTGGAGGTCTTACCAAGCTATACTACCAATTGGTGCGCGGAACAAATCCTGGTCGTCGTGGGCGGCGAATCTGCTTGCGGCGGACTTTCCTGCGGTGGGTACAATGCATGCGGATGAAACAAGTGCTGGAGCCGTGGTTGACGTGCAGCGCCGCAGTCCATCCGACGCCGCCGGGGGACAGAGCCGGCGGCGCGACGAGGCGCCGGCGATGGCTGCTCCGTCCGACGGTGGGGAACGAGCTGCCAGCGGTTCTCCGGTGACTAATGATCGGTCTAGCTTAAGAATAATTAATTAGCAAACTTGTTGCTTCTCTCTATGATATTCTCTAAATAAATAGATGACCCCACTGGTCATTGGCTACGGCAGCCCCACAGAGCGGCAATATATGTCTTTTCCTGAAGAATAGACGACCCCACTAGTCCTTGGATGCGGAGGCCCCACAGAGCGGCAATATATGATTTTCTCTAAATAAATAGACGACCCCACTGGTCATTGGCTGCGGCAGCCCCACAGAGCGGCAATATATGTATTTTCCTGAAAAAGAGACGATCCCACTGGTCATTGGCTGCGGAGGCCCCACAGAGCGGCAATATATGATTTTCTCTAAATAAATAGACGACCCCACTGGTCATTGGTTGCGGCAGCCCCACAGAGCGGCAATATAAGTCTTTTCCTGAAAAATATACGACCCCACTGGTCATTGGCTACAGCAGCCCTATAGAGCGGCCCCATTTGTCATTGGCAGCACCGCGTATAAAATCATGAAATAAAACGGCCCACACGTCAGCGATAGATGGATGGCTGCTACGACGTGTCTCCTGACCCTACCCGTCAGCACGAGACGATCAGGGAGGAGCTGCCCCTGTGCAGCCCCACCCGGTCGGACTAACGGTCAAGGCCTCGACCCGACGGCTACCGGCCGTTCCAGCACTTGTGTGTGTTTCAAACTAGAGGAGGGGAAAACTGAGGAAAAACTAAGGGGCTGGGGAAAACTGAGTACAACTAACGAACCAGGGGCACGAAAATAGAAATCCCTTTAATCTAATTACTAATGAACTCCCACTTAATACAACACCCCTCATAGTTGTTAAGTGGCACACGATCCACATCCACTGCACCAAAACCGATCATCACGTGAGATGATGTAGCTTCAATGGTGAACATCAACATGTTGATCATATCATCCATATGACTCGTGTTCAACCTTTCGGTTTCCTGTGTTCCGAGGCCATGTCTGTACATGCTAGGCTCGTCAAGCAAACCCAAGTATTCCGCGTGTGCAAACATGGCTTACACAAGTTGTATGTGAACGTAGAGTCTATCACATCCGATTATCACGAGATGCTTCGAAACGACGAACTGTAGCAACGGTGCATACGAGGGGAGACCACTTTATTATCTTGATATTAATGTGAGGGATCATCTTATAATGCTACCGTCGCGATCTAAGCAAAATAAGATGCATAAAGGATTAACATCACATGCAATTCATATGTGATATGATATGGCCCTTTAGTCTTTGCGCCTTTGATCTTCATCTCCAAAGCACGGACATGATCTCCATCATCAACGTGCATGATCTCCATCATCGTCGGCGTAGCGTCAAGGTCCATGGCGCCATCTTCATGGTTGTTCACCGTGTGTAGCAACTATTACAACTACTTTGAAATAATACTACAACATGAAATATAAAGACAACCATAAGGCTCCTGCCGGTTGCCACAATATACAATAATGATCATCTCATACATATTCATCATCACATCATGGCCATATCACATCACCAAACCCTGCAAAAACAAGTTAGACGCCTCTAATATGGTTTGCATATTTTACGTGGTTTAGGGTTTTCGAGTAAGATCCAATCTACCTACGAACATGAACCACAACGGTGATACTAGTGTTGTCAATAGAAAGAGTAAATTGAATCTTCACTATGGTGGGAGAGGCAGACACCCGCAAAGCCACTTATGCAATACAAGTTGCATGTCGAGCGTGGAGCAAGGCTCATGAACGCGGTCATGTAAAGTTAGCCTGGGCCGTTTCATCCCACCATGCCGCAAGATGGAAAGTACACGAACTAAATACAACAAAGCATCAACGCCCACAAAACAATTGTGTTCTACTCGTGCAACCAATCTATGCATAGACACGGCTCTGATACCACTGATGGGATTCGTAGCATAGAAAACAAAAAAATTCCTACCGCAAGAACGAAAACCAAGCCAAGATGCAATCTAGTAGATGGTAGCAACGAGGGAATCACGAGACTAAACCTTGAAGATTTCCAAAGCCTACGAGATTAGATCTCGTTGTTGCAGAAGATGATCACTTGCCGCTTTCAAAAGCGCGTAGAAGATCTTGACGGTGCCACAAACGGGCAGCACCTCCGTACTCGGTCACACGTTCGGTGTTGATGAAGACGACTTCCTTCTCCCTGTTCCAGCGGGCAGTGGAAGTAGTAGATCCTCCTCGGAATCCCGGCAGCACGACGGCGTGGTGGCGGTGATGGTGGAGAACTCCGGCAGGGCTTCGCCAAAGCGTATGCGGGAGAGGTGGAGGAGGAGGGCGGCTAGGGTTTGGGGAGAGGGGGGCTTGGGGCGCCGGCTAGGGTGCCCCTTGGTGGTGCGGCCAACTCATGTTCTTGGGGTGGCCGGCCCCCTCCCCCTGTCCCTCATTATATAGGTGGAACACATCTAGGGTTTGCCCAAGTCTTCGAATAAGACCCCAATTCAAAACTGCCATATGGACGAAACCTAGTTGGGTTGGGACTCTCCCCTTTCCCCCCTTGCTTGGCCGGCCAAGGAGGTGGAGTCCACCATGGACTCCACCCTCCCACTTGGTGGGCAAGTTAGGGTTGGTGGAGTCCAACCGGGACTCCACCTTCCATAGTGATTTATTTCGGATAATTCTAGAAACCACCTTCCATAAATTCACCGGATCATTTCCAAACTTGGAAAGTGACTTCCTGTATATGAATCTTATTCTCCGGACCATTCCGAACCTCCTCGTGATGTCCTGGATCCCATCCGAGACTTCGAACAAAACTTCGAACTCCATTCCATATTCCATATCTACTTAAACGACATCAAACCTTAAGTGTGTCACCCTACGGTTCGTGAACTATGCAGACATGGTTGAAACCTCTCTCCGACCAATAACCAATAGCGGGATCTGGATATCGATAATGGCTCCCACATATTCAACGATGACTTAGTGATCGATTGAACCATTTGCATACGATACCGATTTCCTTTGTCACGCGATATTTTACTTGTCCGAGATTTGATCATCGGTATGTCTATACCTCGTTCAACCTCGTCTCCTGACAAGTACTCTTTAGTGGTACCGTGGTATGTGGTCTCTTATGAACCATTCATATGCTTGCAAGCTAATTAGACGACATTCCACCGAGAGGGCCCAGAGTATATCTATCCGTCATCGGGATGGACAAATCCCACTGTTGATCCATATGCTTCAACTCATACTTTCCGAATACCTAATCCCACCTTTATAACCACCCATTTACACAGTGGCGTTTGATGTAATCAAAGTACCCTTCCGGCATAAATGATTTACATGATCTCATGGTCGAAGGACTGGGTAACTATGTATTGAAAGCTTATAGCAAATGAACTTAATGACGTGATCTTATGCTACACTTATTTGGGTGTGTGTCCATTATATCATTCACTCAATGACATAACCTTGTTATTAATAACATTCAATGTTCATGATCACGAAACCATGATCATCTATTAATCAACAAGCTAGTTATACAAGAGGCTTACTAGGGACTCCTTGTTGTTCACATAACACACATGTATCAATGTTTTGGTTAATACAATTATAGTATGGTATGTAAACATTATCATAAACACAAAGATATATTATAATAACCATTTTATTATTGCCTCTTCGGCATATCTCCAACAGGTGGTGTGTACGGAGGTGGCGAGGAGAACGACGTGCGGGCGTAGGCGGCAGCCGACAAGATGGCATCATGGTTCAGGCTGTCCCGATCTAGTCCTAGATATGCTCAAACGGGCCTCAACCTGTTTCACCTTTCGTTTCGTTGTTCGACATCGACATACGGTGGCACCTAGTCTTCGTCCACATCATGAGGAAGTCGATCATGGAAGCGGTGGTTTCCTCCCACAATGGAGGTTGTCGGCTGGTTGGTTGTGGCCGACAATGAGTTGGGGAGGTGCAGCTGCCGGTGAAAACCAAGCTCCGACTACGGCAATGGAGGGCAATGGTGGCATCTACGCGTCGTTAACTTTTTGAGTGTATCGGCATCGTAGCCAACGTCTACTCACTCGTGTTGCTCTGAGGGAAACCCAAGATCTAGATATCTGTATTGGACGATGGTGGCACTGTCAGTATTCCTCTACCTTTTCGAGGCATTGTATTCTTGGAGCAGCTATTGGATGGTGGCGATAAGTGGTGAAGTGCTGTGCACCTACCACATCATCGACAACGTGGTGCAGTGGGTCCTCGGTGCCAGACACGATATGTTGGACTCATGTAGGGTGGCGTTGTGCGGTGCCATTGTAGCGTCAATGCAGGCTTGGCAAGGGCTATGCAGAT
Organism: Lolium rigidum; assembly: GCF_022539505.1. NCBI lineage: Eukaryota > Viridiplantae > Streptophyta > Magnoliopsida > Poales > Poaceae > Lolium > Lolium rigidum. The sequence goes on from NC_061514.1 coordinate 157,563,999, forward strand.
CTTTGCCCTAAAGATGGATCATAGGTTGTTGGCGGTGGAAACTACCGAAGCGAGAACATGAGGTGCTCAACTAGGGTCTGCTAGACCGGATATGTGCTCCTGTTTTGTCATGCGGTGACACACTGTGCTTCAGTAATTAGCTAATGGGGTGTTGTTTGTGTTTTGGGGGCATAAGACACACGTGATATGTTTCTGCATCCATTGTCGGGTTTGTAAGTCTTGAGTGGTTGCTTTGGTGGTATAATATATGTTTTTTTTGGCAAATTTGGTTGAATAAAATCTAAATAAAAACCACATGCATTGATTAATGCAGGGGCTGACACTAGTAGGAAAAGCCTCATCAGTGGCGCACGAAAAATGGATTCTGTGGCGCATGGGAGGTGCGCCACAGAAACGTCGCCACAAAAATAAGGTTTCTGTGGCGTACCTGCTCATGCGCCACAGAATTAAGGTTTCTGTGGCGCACGTGTTCTTAGGTGCGCCACGTAAAAGCGTGCGCCACGGAATTGGTTTTTAGTGCGCCACGGAATTTGCTTGTATTATACACAATTTTGTGCTGCTCGCTATACACATACACATGCAGTTTATAGACAGCAATACATATACACGATATACACGAGGTTATATACAAGCAACATTCGGATATAATATAAATATCATGTACATTGCACAGATATAACATAGACATCATCATCACATTACTTAGAGCCCGATCGAGATACATATATAGTGGCAAGTGTCAAATGTTTTGCATACAACTCTTAATTCATACAAAATTCACAATTTCGAGATACAAAGTAGTCTTCATCCGGTTCCTCCTTTGCTCCGTCATCTCTACCCACCAGGCTCGCTTGCATCGGGGTCCTTCATCCAGTTCTTACTATGATGAAAATGGAAGAAAGTGAGACCAACAAGTCCGATGCACAAGAGAAATGGAATAAATGCCTCATACATTGTTGGTCAACACAAATATTAACATTCAGGGACGGTGTAAGTGAGACCAAGTCCGATGCACAAGAGATTGATATTTGTGCTATCTTACCAGGCTCACTTACGCCGCCCCTGAGTGTACGGTGACCAAACATTTTAATCATCGGCATTTTGAAAATGTCAAAGCAAATGGAATGACAAAATGGAATAAGTGCCTCATACATTGTTGGTCAACACAAATATTAACATTTAGGGATGGCGTAAGTGAGACCAAGTCCGACGCACAAGAGATTGATATTTGTGCTATCTTACCGAGCTCACTTACGCCACCCCCAAGTGTACGGTGACCAACATTTTAATCATCGGCATTTTGAAAATACCAAAGCAAATGGAATGACAAGGGCCTCATACTTTGTTAGTCGAAACAAATATTAACATTCCGGGACGGAGTTAGCGAGCCAGGTAGGATGCACAAGAGATTGATATTTGTGCAATCACACGAGGCTCACTAACACCGCCCCTGAGTGTACGGTGACCAAGCATTTTAATCATCTGCATTTTGAAAATCTCAAAGCAAATGGAATGACAAAATGGAATAAGTGCCTCATACATTGTTGGTCAACACAGATATTAACATTTAGGGATGGTGTAAGCGAGGCCAGGTAGGATGCACAAGAGATTGATATTTGTGCTATCTTACCAGGCTCACTTACGCCACCCCCGAGTGTACGGTGACCAAACATTTTAATCATCGGCATTTTGAAAATCTCAAAGCAAATGGAATGACAAAATAGAATATGTGCCTCATACATTGTTGGTCAACACAAATACTTTGCAGAAGGGCCCCCATTCCCCGGTCGGCGTTCCGTCAACGGGTGCTTGACGACACAACAACGCCGATCCGCATCTCCGGCGCGGAACCACGCCGAGTCCCTCGCTGTCCAGCTGAACGAGTCCTTGATGCAAAGACCGTGCCGGCCTGCCCGGCATTATGCCGGGCCGTGTTGCCGCGCTTCAAGCCGTGTGTCCCGCGCCTCGCATCGTTCGCCTTCTTGCCCGGTGAACCAATAGGCTGATCGTTGGAATAAGGAAACCGATGACAGCCGGTCGCAAGATTAAATTGCGATCGGCCGTCATCGGCTTCCTTATTCCAACGATTAGTCTATTCGTTCACCGGGCAAAAAGGCGAAGAGTGCAGGCGCATGATCGACACGGCCCGAAGCGCGACAACGAGGGTCGGCATGATGCTAGGGAGGCCGGCACCGTCTTGGCATTAAGGACTCGTTCACGTACTGGACGGCGAGAGAAGAAAAGTGGTGCTGCACCGGAGAGGCATGTCGGCGTTGTTGTCTCATCAAGGACTCGTTCACGGAACGGCGGCCAGGGAAAGGGGGGCTCGTCTACAAAGTATATTGCGGCGTATAGGTGACCAAACATTCTAATCATCGGCACTAAAATGGAAGAAAGGCCAATGCAATTAAGAAGTAGCTAGTATGAACTAAATGGAATGCCTCATACTTTGTTGGTCGAAACAAATATGAACATCCCGGGATGGCGTTAGTGAGGCCAGGTAGGATGCACAAGAGATTGATATTTGTGCCATCACACCAGGCTCACTAGCGACACCCCGGAGTGTACGAGTGATCAACCAACCATCTAATCATCGACAAGTACAAAAACACCACCAAACCAAGCAACAATGGTGACATAAGTCAAGATGCTCAAACACACATAGCATGCATGGAGCAGATGCTCCAAAGGGATTATTCATCACTTGGTAGTAACCAAGTGATGCTGGCAAGAGAGAGGCCAAGCCTGAGCTAGTCAATCCAAGTAGAGATGGATATGCATAAGTAAGCAAGAACACATAGCCTATCCAAGTTAACCGAGATAAAACCAACCTTGACAGCCAACCGAATCACCTAGCACCACCTAGCATTTTAAAACCATCAGAAACAGTCCTTTTTCTTCAAAGGATACCACAGTGGCATTCATTTACATGATCCCCTACAGTGGATATCTCTAATTTCATCAAAGCCAACAAGAAAAAGAAATATATCATTACTCAGTTGAGTTCAAAACAAAGCTGGGGTACCATAAGGTATTACTCATCACTTGGTAGTAACCAAGTGATGCTAGCAAGAGAGAGGCCAAGCCTGAGCTAGTCAATCCAGTAGAGATGGATATGCATAAGTAAGCAACAACACATAGCCTATCCAAGTTAACCAGATAAAACCAACCTTGACAGCCAACTTAATAACCTAGCATCACCTAGTCTTTTAAACCATCGAAACTTCCCATTTTCTTCAAAGGATAACACAAGTGGCATTCATTTACATGATCCCCTACCGTGTATATCTCTATTTTCATCAAAGCCAACAAGAAAAAGAAATATATCATTACTCAGTTGAGTTCAAAACAAAGTTGGGGTACCATAAGGGATTACTCATCACTTGGTAGTAACCAAGTGATGCTGGCAAGAGAGAGGCCAAGCCTGAGCTAGTCAATCCAGTAGAGATGGATATGCATAAGTAAGCAAGAACACATAGCCTATCCAAGTTAACCAGATAAAACCAACCTTGACAGCCAACTTAATAACCTAGCATCACCTAGTATTTTAAACCATCAGAAAGATCCCATTTTCTTCAAAGGATACCACAGTGGCATTCATTTACATGATTCCTAATGTGAATATCTCTATTTTCACCAATTATCCAACTATGAGATGCAACCAAGTGGCGTAGCAAGAGCTAATGAGGTCACAAGACAAAGCACAAGCAATCACACCGGTGAACCACTACCGAGTTGAGTTCAAAGCAAAGCTAGGGTACCCAACTCTAGTTGGCTTCCATCCAAGCTTCAATAACACATCATAAGCAACAAGCAACATCAAGCACAATGAGCCAACAACAAGCACAAGACACAGCAGCAGAAGACAACAACAGCACTGGAGCTTCATGCCGCAAGGGTTACAAGCACAGAACAAAGACAAAGCAACATCATTTCGTCGAGCACGAAGCAACGAAGACAACAATAGCATTTCGTCGAGCACCTTGTGCTCACGCGGGAGAGGAATTAAGAGGGATGGGAGGGAGGGGAGGGAGAGAGAGCACCGATGCCAGGGGTGGAGGACGAGCTTGAAGATGACGGCAGCTGGGGTGGAGGAGGAGGAGGCGGCGGATCCTCCACCTTGCCGCGACGGCGGCCCCTCCTCGCGGCGGCCCCTCCTCGCGGTAGGGGCAGCTTGTGCTGCAGGTGGCGGGGATGGGAGGACCGCGGCGGCATGCGCCCCTCGCGGAGGAAGGCGGCGGCGACGGCGGCGGCGACGACCATGGAGGATCCAGGCGACCACGCGGAGGAAGGCGGCGGTGGCGGATCCGAGCGACCACGGAGGAGAGGGAGAGGGGGTAATCCCCTGGGCAACCACGGAGGAAGGCGGCGGCGGCGGATCCAGGCGACCACGGAGGAGAGGGAGAGGGGAGAGGGAGGGGCTCGGGAGGGGAGAGAGGTGAACAGAGCGGGGAGGGCACGGGCGAGATGATATAAGTCCCTTAATCCCGTGGCGCACCGAGAAGGTGCGCCACGGAATCAACTACTTCCGTGGCGCACCAAGCTCGGTGCGCCACGAAAGAGTTATTTCCGTGGCGCGAGCACGACATGTGCGCCACGTAAATACCTACGATAATCTAAATGGTGGTGGCAGGATGTGGGCCCCACGCCGTTTCGTGGCGCACTACCCAACCGTGCGCCACAAAATTAAGCTTATTTCGCGGCGCACCGTGCCTGGTGCGCCACAAAATAAGTTTCTGTGGCGCATTCAAAACGGTGCGCCACAGAACTAAGCTTCACCTATAAGGGTTTTCCTACTAGTGTGAGATTTCTCACTAAACCTTGATATGATAGGCAAGTTGTAGGACAACACGTGTAGTTAGCTTTTTCTTTATCATTATTGATGTATTCTTATTGTGATGCAAAGGATATCGATATCTTGTAACCCCTGGATCCGCCACGTATTATATCCAAGCCACATTTGTACGGTTTGCACTTTGCACCAAGCATCGAAGAAACTGAGATTTTTATTTTGCTATCGACAAAAATATTCGGACGTAGCCATCACCTTTGAAAAAGGATTCCCGCACGATCGACCCCAAGTGGGCAAGTACATATCTTCTGGAATAAATGACGTGATTGTTGGGAAATTTCCTGCTGAGAGCCCAGCCATTGCAAGCCAGCAGGGGGCGGCTAGCTGACGGTAATAAAGGACGAAGGCGACGCGGGCCGACTTGGCCTCACTGGCCCACTCCAATAATCGCTCCCTCGAGCTTTCTTAATCACACTCATCGCCAGCTGATCTTCTTGCTTACCCGGCAAGAACCCACCCACCATGACCCTGCCATGACGATGACACACGCCATGACCGCGCTGATTGACGAGCCACATCCGCCTATAAAGTCTTCGTCTTCCTCTCGCACGCTCACTGGCCTTGCTTCCTACACCAATTGACAACCTCTCTCGAGATCTTCAGGAGGATCTTTATCCAGCACACGTGCGCGGCGAAGATGGTGGCTCCGATCGCGGTGGCGTCGGCGGGGCTGGGGATGCTGGCGGGCGTCGCCATGGCCAACAGGTCCTTGTTGCAGGACGGGAAGCCCGCCGCGGCGGTGCGGTGGCCGCAGCCGCGCTGCGCGACGTGCAGCGGCACGGGCAGGGTGGAGTGCCTCTGCTCGCGGTGGTCCGACGGCGACGGCGACGGGTGCCGCACCTGCGCGGGCACGCGGAGGATGCCCTGCCGGAGCTGCGGCGGGTCCGGGACCGGCCGCCGGGCGACCGTGCGGATCGACGCCGCCTCCGCCACGCCGCTCCAGCCACGGTCGAGCAGGCGGTGATCGGCTCTGCTCGCGGTCCGCCGCCGTCAGGCTAGATTTTCTTGCTGGTCATAGGAAGATTTGTAATATAGTAGAACAGATCAGGGAATTGATAGAAATATAGCAAGTCAATTTGGCACTAGTAGTTTATGTCGATCTCTTGCTGCTGCTGCTGATTCAATCGAGCCTTTGGGGCCTTGTGGCGAACTGGCGATCAGTCGACCCTGCCCGTCCATCTGAATCTGAATATCTTCTAGTAGCTGTGTTGGGGTTGCCGGATTCGTTTTGACTCGCGAGGCGGCTGAAATAGTGGACGGATGTCAAGAAATTCTGCTGTGCTGGACCATCTATTCTGGTTTCTGAATCATGATCAGTTCTGCAGAGCGCTGATAGCGCTAACATGTGCAGAGGGTCAGTATTATAAAGATGCACATGCGCAAATCTTACTTCTCTTTTTCCAACCGATCATCGCAAGCGAATTGCGCATGCTATATGTTCCTTGCTCAGTTCGACCAGATCTGCCGCGAGAATTCCACCTTCCGCCGTTCGCGTTTGGAAGCCTTCAAGTTTCTCCATAGTCTCTATCTCTTCTGGGTGGTCTCTTTGCTGCAACCTCTTTCCTTGTGTTTTCGACTGAAGATATTTTCGAGCTTTCAGTAAAAGCATGTACGGTTCCAATTTTCTCAAGGAAATATAAGGCTGGCACGATCACCTCCACTGACACTACTGTTACAGGGTTCATAGAATTAGGATCGTACGACCATCAGCTGGTAAAAGTTATGTAAACCCGATACAGTATCCAATGATCAGTACCTACATGTATGTATTGTCCCACCAATATACAACATCACAGACCCCACCAAGTTTGAATTAGCCGCTGAATTAGCTACAATCTGAATATGACACATCCTTGAACAGTTGAACTGTTGCACTACTGAAACCGGCCTGCAACCGCATGCTCACCTGTAAACAAACGCTCCTTAACACAACTGTGGGCCGCCAAATTAGATGAGCATGTCGGCTGTGTGTGGTGTGGTATCCCTCATCTATCTATCTATCTCGGCTCGTACTCTCACACTGAGCATTGTATGAGGTAACAATTTGTCAGTTTAAACAGTTCATCTACCATATGTTTCCTTCCAAGCTAAATTTACTATTTTTGCTATTTTATACATACATTAGCTCTGCAATTAGAAGTCACGGTCAGATCAAACATTTTTCCACTGATATTTTGCATGTTTAGCCTTTTCAAACTTATCTATTGTTCACCAAGGTACCTAATTTCCTGATGCTGACATATCATTAGCCCATAAGCTGCACTTTGTGTTTTTTTAGCTGCACCAGATCTTTATTCCCAGAATATACAAGAAGTTTTGCTTCTGAACATGAATATGCTTATTTCTTTTGCAAAGTTAAACTTATGCCGTGCCACCAACTCATTCACGAAAAATGTTTATTTTGACTTATCTGATTATACATGAACGACTATTTGACTGCTAATATGTTTTGGAGTATTCGTTCTATGATTGCAGCCTTGCAATGTTAAACTGTGTTCATAAATAACTCATGCATTGCTAACTGAATCTTTGAATTATTTGTGGGTCACACTTAGCTTAATATAACTTCTCTGTTTCCATAATCTATCATTGACTTTCATATATGTACCATATTACACATTCAACGGTGTGCCAAGATTAAAAGCGAGAGACGGTTGGTGGCCGTTTCGTCCCTGCCCGCTCCCACGAGCGGCAGGGCGAAACCCTAACTCGCGCGCCGCCGGGCCTCCCCTTCCCCTGTCCTCTCCCTCGCCGCCGCTAGAGGGCGCGCCGGGGCGAAGCCTCGGGGGCGTCGGCGGCGGCGGGGACTCTCTCCCCTCTCGCTCGGTTGCGGTGGCGCGGGCTGCGGCGGTCGGCGGAGGCGCGGCGCTGGTCGAGGGGCGCTGTGGCGTGGTCGTGCGGCGGCGGCGTGGCGGCTTCGTGTTCCCGATGTACCCGTCGCGGGGGCGGGGCTCTCGGGATCTTCCCCGGCGGCTGGTGACGCGCGCGGACGCTCCTCCGGCGGAAGACGGCCTGGGGCGGCGCTGGGCGGGGCGACCCGACGAATTCATGGAGGCGCGCGTGGCGGGTGGGCTCGGGCCGGGGCAGGGGCCTCTGGGCACTCCGAGCTCCGATCTACCCTAGATCTGAGGGCCGCTGGCAGCCAGGGGGCTGCTGGCCGCCGATCTGGCTGGTGGAAACCCCCCTCGCCGCCTCTCGTCTCGGCTTCTTCGCGGCAGGGCCGTGTCTCCTTCTTCAATCTGAGGTGTGTGCGCTTGGACGCCGGGGCGGCGGCCCTGGAAGGTGGGAGCTTGATGGTTGGCGGGCGTGCCGAAGCTCGGGTGCCGGCCGCTGTCCACGGCCGTGAGGGCGGCGTGGCGCCGGCGAGCAGCGTGGTGCGGTGGTGGGTTGACCTTCTGGTTGGTCCAATCTGTAGATGGTGGAGGGATTTTGCCGAGGGGAAACCCTTGCCCGCTTGGGCCACGACGGCAAAGTCCGCGGACGCCGTGACCTTCCTGAAGGCGTCGATTGGGGCTTCTCTCTATCCATCTACAGGCTCCGGGTGAAAATCCTAGATCCTCGGATCGAGCGGTGGCGGCACTCCGGTGTCGTTCTCTTCTTGAAGACATCGTCTTGGAGTCCGCAACACGAGGCTCTCTGATGGTTGTGACGGAGGTGGTTCTTCGACGATCATCGGCAAGGCTTGCTCCGTGCCCTCCCCTGGTCGAGCCTCCTTGGTGCTACCTCTCGGTCTGTGAGCAACGCGGGTCGGTCCCCGGTGGTGGTCGGCTTCCGGTGGCGCTTCTGCGACGAAGGAGTGTTGTTGAGGCGCGCGTGAAAAATGGCTCGCTCTCGGGTGAGCTCCGGCCCGACACTGTAGACTCCAGCTCTTCTTCGAGTCCTCGTAGGTGCTTTGGCTGAGCTTCTTGGTCGCGCTTCCGGCTATAGCCTCTTCGGTAGTTCGTGTGGGTGTGTGGTGTCGTTTTGTAAGCTGGGTTCAGCACTATGTATCTTTCTCGCCGTTTTTGGCTTTGTTAATTCAAAGTCGGGCACTTCAGTGCCTTTTATCTAAAAAAAAAAAGCGAGAAGAGATTTAATGTTATGACTTCTAATGTTATTGTGCTGGCAGTGATTTGTGCTTTCATTTGATACTTTGTTATTATTGTGCTGTCTTGCGGTTATTCGTTTCCCAGTCGGGTTGGTTGCAGTTAGGGACGTGCTCGGTTCGCTGCTGCAATGGCTACTCTTCGATATGTAGTTCTGATCGTGTTAGCATATTTGGTCTAATAGTTATATGGCCAGCACATTTCTACTTATATAGGCTCCTGGAAGCAGCACAACTGTAACAATGTTAGTGTTCTTTTTTCTGTAATCCAGTGATTTCTCTACGGCTTGATGGCAACCAGGTCACCTACTTCCTAGAGTTTATGTCTCTTTAGTTTCCTTGTCTTCGCGGGCTCTGTGGCGTTGTGTGTGTCTTCTTAATTCCCCTAAATCCATTTTTCTTTCAGCTGATATGCATGCTCCATGACTACCGCCCTATTGGATTATGCAACGTTCTATACAAAATTGTCTCTAAATGTCTTGTGAATAGACTTCAACCCTTACTTAGTGAAGTCATCTCGGAGAACCACAACGCATTTATACTTTGTCAGTTGATAACTGAAATGTTTTTCTTGAATTTGAATGCCTTCATTATGTGGAACATGTGACGAATGAGAATTCTACCTTCTGTGCTTATAAACTAGATTTGTCCAAAGTTTATGACAGAGTCAATTGGTCTTTTTTTTTTGGAGAGAACATTGCAAAAGATGGGGTTCTGTCGTCGATGGGTTTAATGGATTATGTCATGTGTAACCACGGTGAAATATTCAATCAAATTTAATGGAACTCTGTTGAAAGCTTTCTCTCCATCTCGATGTCTTTGACAGGGGGGTCCCTTATCGCCTTATTTGTGGCGGATGCCTCCCAGCTATTGCAAAAGGAAATGGATGAAGGGGGTATTTCTCCAATGAAAGTTTGTCGCAATATCACATATTTTATTTGTGGATGAAGCGTTGTTATTTTTTCGAGCCATGGAGGCTTAGACATTGCAGGTTAAACACATTGTTCGGGGTGTATGAAGCAAGCATGGATCAGCTCATTAATCCCTCTAAATGTTTGATGTTCCTTAGATTTGGTCCATTCAACTTTGAATGTGGTCCAGAATGCCTTCAAAGATAAATATCTAGGGTTGCCTACTTCAGAAGGACGCATGCATAAAGGTAGGCTCCAAAACCTGCAAGCTCAATTAAGGAATGTAATTATTGAATGGGGAGATGGTATTCTAGCCCAAAGTGCAAGAGAAACTGTTATCAAAGCTATTGCTCAGGCAATCCCGACTTATGTTATGGGCTTGCTCAAGTTGCCCTTATCTGTTTGTGACGACCTCACGAAGTTGGTCAGAAATTATTGGTGGGGCTCAGGGAAAGGCAAACATAAGATGCATTGGATGTGTTGGCATAAACCCTATCGTTCTACATCATAAGGAGGCTTGGATTTCTGTGATATGGGCTTATTCAACCATGCTCTCCTAGCCCAGCAAGCATGGAGGCTGGTAGCCTAACCTCAAAGCATGTGTGCAAAGGTGTTAAATGCCAAATACTACCCTGACGGTGACCTACTAGCAATCCGTCCTCTACTTGAACGGTAATCTCATACGAACTCGAGCGCCTGAAGAAGGGTTTCATTTATCTTGTTGGCAATGAGGCAGCATATGAATGATAATTTGATTCCTCGTCTCGCTTATATATTTTTTTAGATAATGGACGCTTTATTATTTAAGGAAGCAATTACACCCGACCTCTGTATAGCTAAGATGCACACAGCCGTTCAAAAGTCTCTAAAGTATGTAATGATAAAAAAGGCGAATTACATATCAAACATGAGCAACTGTAAGACGCCTAAGGTGAAGGCAGGGGCCAATTCATAGATTATGTTGTCACCCATGTAGGAAAAAAGTATCCCTCGCTGTGTCCTCCAACCGTGTACAGACCTCCGTAAAGAGGTCGCGATTCTCCATCTTTTGCAGCGCAGATCACGAACGAAGAGTAGCGGTACATCTGTAGATAACCTGCAAGAGAGAACAATTCTTATCATTAAAAACTTTATCATTTCTACATAGCCCTAGCGACCATAAAATTGCAAGCGCCCCCACCCTAATAAACGTCCTAATCTATGATCGATACCATGAAGTCAATTACCAAAGATATTAGCCACACTAGTCGGGGGATACAGATCAGAAACTATCATTTTTTTTTGAAGTAAAACAGTGGGCAAAAGCCCCCTGCAGTTTTTATTAATTTAATATAAAAACATCCATAATTACAAAAAGAGAGTGAGAAACTCTCATAAAAAGAGAGAAACCTAAACTAACTCTAACTTGTTGATCATATAGACCTGACAAAGTGGCATTGGAAGAACAAGTGTTTAATCGTCTCATTGTGGTGACAGAAAACACACTGCGTACTCCAATGGCAATTGCGTTTCACAAGATTTCTTTGGTTAGGATTACTCCTCGATGCAAATATCAGCCAAAAATCTTAATTTTGATCGGTATTTTCATCTTCCAAATTTTCTTATTTTTATCAACTGGTATTTGAGGTTGGATAATTACATTGTACAAAGAACTTACAGAGAACTTTCCATTGGATTGTAAGTTCCAACAAAATTCATCCTGCCCTTCCGACAACTGAATGGAGTCCAAACGTAGAAGGCATTCCATGCAAGAAGTCTCGGACCGATTAAATCCCGTCTAAACGTCACTGTCGGAGGTGAGGTTGCCATTACTAATGCAATGGTATCACTTCTGCGACGAATAATGCTATACAATGTTGGATATTATTCTGAGATATGTCTATTTCCTAGCCACGTATCCTCCCAGAAACGAATCTGCGATCCATCCTTAATATTAAAAGTACCATATGTGAAGAAAATTTCTTTGTTGCCATTAGGCCGGCCCAGAAATACGAATCTCCCGGTTTCCAATCTATCTGGGATAACACTTTTTCGCCAATGTACTTTCTTTTAATCATGGTCTTCCATACGCCATGTTCTGTTAGAAGCTTATAGAGCCACTTACCTAACAAGGCCGAGTTCTTGACCTCAAGGTCATGAACCCCCAACCCACCCATATCTCTGGGTCGGCATACGACAGACCACTTGACCAGTCGATATTTCTTTTTTTCACTATCTCCTTGCCAAAAATAATCGAGCTTGTGTAGCACACCTTTTGGCAAGATGAAGAAGGATATCATATACATCACCATGTTAGTGAGTACTGCATTAATGAGTACCAGTCTTCCTCCAAGGGATAGTAATTTACCTTTCCAACTACTAAGTCTCTTCTGAAGTCTTTCCTCGACTAGTTTCCATGCAGCTATAGTTAATCTTCGATAATGAATCGGGATGCCCAGATAGTTGATAAGAAACTGGCCTTGCCCACAGCCAAATAGTTCCGAATATGCGGCGACTGATTCCTGAACCTCGCCAAAGCAGAACAATTCGCTTTTATGGAAGTTTATTTTGAGACCCGATAAATGCTCGAAAGCTGTCGATGTTAGCTTTAAATTCTGAGCTTTTTCAATGTCATGTTCCATAAATAAAATTGTATCGTCAGCGTATTGAATAATTGATAAACCCCCATCAACAAGATGTCGGATCACGCCTTAAATTTGGCCATCAGATTTAGCTCGTTCGATCAATATAGTGAGCATATCAAGCACAATGTTGAATAATTATGGTGATAGAGGATCGCCCTGGCGTAAGCCTTTTCGTGTCTGAAAGAAGCGTCCCGTGTCGTCATTGACACAGATTGCTACATTTTCTCCATACTCAAAATTATTGATCAACGCTCTCCACTCGGGTGAAAAATCTTTCATCATGAGTGTCTGATCAACAAAACACCAATTAACTTTATTGTAAGCCTTCTCGAAATCAAGTTTTAAAATTACCCCATTCAACTTTTTGGTATGCATCTCGTGAACCGCCTCATGTAGAACCACAACCCTATCTAGGATATTACGTCCTTGCATGAATGCGGTTTGTGACGGCCTAACCACATGATCGGCCACCGTATTCATTCTAATGGTGGCCACTTTCGTGAAAATCTTGAAACTTACATTTAGGAGGCATATGGGTCTATATTGTTGGATCCTTTCTGCCTCCTTAACTTTGGGTAACAAGATAACCTCACCAAAATTTAGATGGAATAATTATAACTATCCAGCGTGTAAAACACTAAACAAGTCTAGAAGATCCTCTTTAATGGTATCCCAGAAAGTCTGATAAAATTCAGCAGGGAAACCATATGGACCCGGGGCTTTGTTATGTTCCATCTGGAAAACCGCTTTTTTAACTTCCTTCTCCAAGTAAGGGGTCGTTAAAATAGTGTTCTTGTCCAGAGACACTTGGAGTATATCTGCAATTTGGGACTCATCGAGAGAGAAGGAACTCTATTCTAGAGGACCAAATAGGCTCTTGTAATAACTAGTAATGTAGGATTTGAGTTGTTCATGGCCTTCAATTAAAAAAAATGGGGATAATTTCACTTCCCAGCCACTGCACCAACCAACCAGGGAAGCACATAGCCATTTGGCATGAGTACTAAGATTTTTAATCTTGGTTAAGATTAAAGCATAGTCCTCAAGATATATTGCATGAGTACCAGGATCAGCCTGGGTCTCAACTATAAATAGGAACCTAAATTCGCGTTCGTGAGGATTTGAACTCAGGTGATGGGTTTGTACAACCACTCCCCCAACCAGTTGAGCTAGGCTCACTTCCAAAAAAAATGGGGAGAATTTCACTTCACGGCCTCTGCACCAACTAGAAATGCACACATCCATTAAGCATGAGTACTAAGATTTTTAATCTTGCTAAAGATTAAAGCATAGTTCTCAAGATAAATTGCATGAGTACCAGGTCCAGCCTAGACCTCAAGTATAAATAGGAACCTAAATTGAGATCCGTAAGGATTTAAACTCAGGTGCTGGGTTTGTACATCCACTCCCCCAACCAGTTGAGCAAAGCTTACTTCCCTAAACATCGTATCAGTCGTGTGGCGCAACTGCTGGATGAGCACATTAATTAGAAAGAATAACTTATCTGGCAACTGTTTTACCCAGTGGATGCTAAACTTATTTAAAGATCAATCTGTCCCGCGGGGTGATTGAGAACATTATTGCCTGGAAGCCAGAGCAATCTGGTGAGTTTTTGGTCAGGAGTACATACAAATTGGACCTCAATGAATTATCACTGCAATGCTCGTTCCCATCTTCAACTACACTGGCTGAGGGAGATGATCTCTGGTCTAGGATCTAGAAGGCTACGGTGCCACCCAAAGTAAAGATCTTTGTGTGGAAATCAGCGAAGAATGTTTTAGCAACTGAGAAAAATAAACAGATCCGTGGAATGAAGGTGACAAAGTTCTGCACCATCTGCGGACATGAACGGGAGGACATGTACCCTGTGGAGTGTGATGGGGTCATGCTCTTTTCCACTTCCAGCATGCTTATTCCCTGTGGAGCGTGATGAGGTCGATCTGACACCCTTCATTAGACAAGGATGTCCAAGTCAGCTCAATTACATGGGTTCAGTCAGTTCTTGTCTCTATCCTAGTGCATATGACTGATGCCTTATGTTGGTTCTGTGGAGATCATGGTATGCTTGGAACGAAATGACCCATGTTGTGCCCCTCCCGTGTGTATAGGGGTCTAAGAATTTTCTATGTGGTTACCTTCATACTGTTGGAAATCTAAAATCCTCATCGGCGACGGAAATAATCGAAGGTAAGCATGCCAGGCCGAAGGAGCCACCGGACAAGTATTGGCAGAAACCACCCTAAGGCTAGGTTAAACTGAATATTGATGGTTCTACAAAAAAAGGGAGAGTGGAAGTGAAAGCGCCGGTATAGTGCTGAAAGATGAGCAAGGCAAGATCATCTTTTGTGTATACAAGATACTACTAAATTGTGATGATCCTTTTGAGTCTAAAGCCCGAGCGTGTGAGGAAGGCATTTCCTTGGCACTGCAAAGGTGCACAAGTCTGATAGTTGTAGTCGCGTGGTGACACAAGACCGCTCCCTGCTAGTTCACTTCATCACTGAGATTAGATTTTTGGTTAAAACTTAAAAGGGAAATAAACAAGTTATATTTGTAAAGCGGATCGATCTCAAAAAATAGGGCGAGTCACCGTCTTGCAAACTTTGCAAGGGCAGAGGAGCATACGATCACGTGGCTTGGATCTGAACCTGATTATGTTATTCTGGAGCTGGACCATGATCTCAATGTACTCCTTATTGCTTAATATAAATTCACTTTTACCCGAAAAAAAAAAGATATGCATGCTCCGTGCATATATTCGCAGGTACACTAATGGCGCGTTTGGTAGCCTGGGCCAGAATCGTGACTCACTGGCGCAGTGGTGCGAGTACACCTACGTGTCCGGAACGAGCCACGGGCCGGAATTGGCCTGTTGTTTGGTAAGTCGGGTTGCATCGTTTGGGCCAAAAAGGCATTTTTGTTTGTTCGCCTGCAGCCAACCCCAAAACTCGATGGAGATGAGTTTAGACCTATTTGGTACCATCCAGGCATGCCTAAAGTCACCTCTTGTATACAACAGGTAGCTTTACCATGCTATCACCTCCCATCACATAGAAATCAGTTCATGACAATTGCAGACTAACGAAGCTAGCAGTTCACGAAATCAGCCCTAGCTAGTACGAATGGTAGTTCACAATGCTCCCTAGCTACTACGAATGACAGTTTATCATCACGGGGTAGTTCAACATACGGGGATTAAATTGGGGTTCGAGAAACAGGGGATCAAAGGGGGTTCTTCTTCTTCTTATTCACTTCTTCTTCACTTTTTCTTCTCAGATGGTGGTGCTCCCTCTGACTTCCCACATTGTGTCTGCCCACTCTTGCCTCTTCTCCTTACAGGCAACATTGTCACCTGCGTCCATGCCATGGCCAGTCTCTACTTCATCAGAAGTGACAACCTCTTGGAAGAACTCATCCTCGCCCCAAACAAGGATCTAGTTGTGAAGAATGCAGCAATCTAGGACCAACTTCACTTGAGTATCAAAAGTGTGGAACTATTTCTGGTCAAGGACCTTGAACCTATTCTTCAATGCAGCAAAGGCCCTCTCAATGGTGACTCTAAGGCTTGAGTGACTCAGATTGAACAACTCTTTCGCATTCCGAGGTCGGTGCCTGGGAGAGAAATCGTTGAGGTGGTACCTTGTTTTCCTGAAGGGAGGTAGAATACCAGGTCTGCATGCATATCCAGAATCTCCAAGGTAGAACTTACCCTCAGGGATTTCCAACCCATCATGCATTGATAAGCTGTCGGCCAGGATGCTCGCATCATGAGATGAACCCTCTCACCCAGCAAGCACGTAGGTGAACCTCATATCGAAATCCATAGCAACTAGCAGATTCTAGCTGGTGTAGTGCTTCCTCCCGCGGAATGTTGCAGACATTGATCTCGGTACCTTTGCAGTCACATGAGTACCATCAATAGCCCCAATGCAATCCTGTAAAGAAATTAGCACACAGTCATGTTTCTGACAGTAGCACACATCTGAAAGGTAGAACGAACATGATTTTGTACTCACCCTGAAATACGGGAACCACCAATAGCTGTTCTTGATCCTGGGTGATGTGTTCGTTGATGCTGGCTTGATCATTTCACCTCTAAGCTCCCCAATTGCGTACAACACCTGCTGGAAGTACCGAGAGATAGTCTCCGTGGATCGCCTGAATGTGCTATGGATGACTCTGAACCTCTGGTTATGATCCACGACATGAAGAAATATTGCGAATTGTTATTCGACAGAGGTGTGGATGCTATCAACCAGCAGTCCTCTCTCCTTGAACGTTTTCACATGTGCAAAGAAAGGGGCTCTTCTCATCCAAAGCATCTGAATCACCTCTACATCGTTGGAGTTGTAGATGTAGTTTAGGTTGGCAATCTTCTCCTGATCTCGTTGTAACATAGGACCGTAACTGACACGAGGAAAAGCAGCATGCCTAACTGCTCTCTTGTGCACCATCAGGATCCAGGCTTGTATGCAAATGATGAGTGCTGCGGCGTGATGCACAAGCTGAAGCTGGTCGGTCTAGTCAAACAAGATATATGCATTACGAACGGTCTTATAGAACCCAACTAGTTCTACCAACAAGAATCCGACACTACAGTAGAGCAGAGGAGTTTCCCCTTACCTCCGTCGTGGCGGACGATGGACACGGCCGAAAGCAATCGTAGATGTGCGTAGGCTCTATCGCGGCTGTAAACGAGGACCCTGGTCTGGCGTCGGAGACCGAAGGAGATGCGCGCTGCTAGATCTGGGTCATCGCAGCTGCCGCCGGTGCCAAAATTGGGGGAAGGGAAAATTTGGGAGGGGGCTAACGTATAGGGTAACCGAAGTGGGAGGTTACCCCTACATTTGTCGCGCAACACCGCTGGGATTTCCGCTTCAACCGCCATGCCGATGCGGAGCACCCGCGTGAACGGCATTGTCGATTTTCGTCTCGCCAGGACCTGCCCCTGGAGAAACTGTCAAACTGGGCGTTCCTCCGGGGACTGTCCCAGGGGTGCATTAAGACCCGTGCCATGCAAGAACGCGAGTGATTCCAGACAACCAAACGGGCCGAAAATTACTCGGCCGATGCGAGTCAAGGGGCCCCAAGCTACCAAACGCGCCCTAAACCTGGCACAGCTTATTATTATTACGTCCCCTCTTTCCTTGGTCTTTCAACAATTTCCTGTCCAAGAAATTCTTCACATTGTAATTTTTTTTGTTTCTTTTGTGGGAAACATGGAGCTAAATTATTCTATGTATTCATCTCGGGATGGACGTCATATTGTTTCCGTTGTTTGTTGGGAGTGGCGTTTTGGCACCCGGGAGCATATGCTTCCGGTTTTTTAACTTTGTTTTAAATGCACTTTTAATATGTTGAAAAATTTGAACATAAAATTTAGTGGATACATCTTAAAATTCTACATGTTCAAAAAGTGGTTTCACAGAAAACCGACATTTTGAGTGCCATCCGTAAAAAAGACAATTTTTTGTGTAAAAGAAGGTTGTGTACGAGATGTTTTATTTGTCTTTTTTACACAAGTCACAAAAAATGTCGGTTTTTCGCAAGACTTGATGTGCGCATGTAAAATGTTGATACGTAAGCGAGAAATTTTTTGTTTGATTTTTTTGAATATTTCAAAATGTTTTTCCAATGACAGGAGCATATGCTCCCATGTGCCAAATTGAATTTCCGTTGTTTGGGTTCCTTTTAGATGACACTCGTTAGACTTTGAAGCATTTATTCAGGTTGTGAAAACTAAATAGTTCTTGTTTGTATATCTAGGCTCTATAACTTCCACCGTAATATGGATATTGGTCGTGTATCAACAGACAACCTCCAAAATGGTATTAACAGACATCCTTGCTATGACTTCTGAAACATTGCATTTTGTGTGTAGGCTGCAATGTTCATCCTTCTGCAAGGCCAGTAGAACAGCAATGTAAGCCGCTGCGGAAAGAAATGAACGGAGACTCTTCCTAAACTATGTTTAGGTGAACTGCCTTCTGCATGCCACTAACACCATAGAGGAGAATTAAGTATGCTTATGTTTCAGAAATATTTATGTGGGCTGAAATTATCTTGCACTATTAACCACAATTTTTATGTTGATTCTTCCAACTACTTTTTAGAGAGGAAAACATGCTAAGGATTGCCATGATGATTCAGTGAGATCCTCTCTATGCTCCAAAAGTTACAAGGTTGCACTCTTCTAGTTCTTATGTTGTGAATTTTCTTCTAATGCTTGCAATTACTATAAAAGAGGAGGTGATAAGTTCCCTCTTTATGTTCCTAATAATTATAAATTTAAAGTACCTTCTAAAAATATGAATTTGTCTACTCCTAATTGTTGTGATTAATTCATATATAAAATTCCAATGAATAAAAATAATGTTAGACTTCGTTGTTACTTGATTTATTCTTTATTGTGTGTTCTTTTATGCTTCAATATGTTAAATATTTTGATTAGTGTGATCACACATGGGATCCTGGAATCTTGTAACCAAGTCTACGTACTATTATACAACCAATAAAGTTAGGAGTTTCAATAAAGTAAAAATAGTGAGAGTAAATACTAAATAATAAGGATGAGCAATGGAGAAGTTGGGGTCGACCTTGAGCATGTGTTGTTCATTGCAATGGAACCATTGCAAAGTCTATATCATTAAAAAAACTCATAACAAAACAAAATAAAAAGTTTGTTTCTTTATTAATGTTCTTGATTTGAATAAAAAAATTCTAATAATTTTGGATTTGCATGATTGGTTAAACTATTATATCACTTGTTTCTGGAGCTAGCCATTTTGTTGACACTAAACGTATCATGGAGATGAAAGTATTTCATTGTTTGAGGTGAAACATGAAATGATAGGAAAGGATTATAAGACAAGAACTATCAAAACCACAAGATTGGGGATACCCCTGCATCCCCTCTCCACACAAGTGATCTCATGATTTCTTATTCTAAACTCATATTCTAGTTTTACCACCATATTATTGTGCATATTTATGGAAACCATGAATGTGTTTGCAATTTTGTTTTGTTATAAGTTTTTTTATTTTTTATTAATAGAATTTTTTATAAATTACGAAATTTTACCCATTTTGGATAATGAAGTTGATAATGCATTTGATGAGTTGCAGATTCATGCATATTACTATAATCGAAAAGATTTTTAGTTTTTACTCATAACTCCGATTGGGGTGAAGTTTCTATTGTAGTTATAAATTTTCATCCTCTATACGAACCAAAATTACGAAAAAATTCTGTCACTTTTAGATGATCGAACAAACTACGGTTTCGAGTTACTATTTTTCTGGACCGGTTCTATCTTTTGTTGGAAAAGTGGCTATTTGAGTTTCTGATACGTCTCAAACGTATCTATAATTTTTGATGTTCCATGCTAGTTTTACACCAATTCATATGTGTTTTGTTTACACTTCGTTGCACTTTTACATAATTTCAGATACTAACCTATTAACAAGATGCCACAGTGTCAGTTCCCTATTTTATGATATTTTTATATTTCAGAAAAGTTGTACAGGAAATATTCTCGGAATTGGACGAAACAAAAGCCGAAGTCAATACTTTACCGAAACAAAGACGAAGTCCGGAGGGGGGACGAAGAGGCGCACCAGGGCGCCCAGACCACCCCTAGGCGTGGCCTGGAGCTGGCCCATGCCTAGGCACTACAAGAAAAGTTCTGATAGACAACGTCCCAAAATCGTCAACTAAGGGGCATTTTTCGTCGCCTATGGGCCTAACCCGACGATATGGGTTCTGTTGTCGAAACTGCGTCAGGCAAAGTCCTACGACGATTTTTTCGGTCCGTCGCGCTTGGGCGCCCTTCCGCCACGGAAAATCGGACCGTTGCCCAAGTGTTTCCGGG
>NC_061514.1:157584440-157610956 GCF_022539505.1 Lolium rigidum
CAACCATACTCGCCGGAGTTGAAGCCCCGAGCTCCAACTCTTCACACCAACTCGTTCTCCTCCCATCCTTGCTTCTTCTCCACCAGTCAATTTGACACCACCTCGCCGGAGCACCACCAATTGCAAGACGAAGTCCGCCGGAGCCCGCAGATCACCGCCGACGATTGACGCTTCCCCGCGCCTCGCCACTGCTACCAGGAGCTTCAGCACCGTCGACAACGTCGCCTCGCACCTAGCAGAACCCCGCGGGAACGCCGGTAGGTCCTCCGACCCCCTAGGCTCGCCGCCACTCCGTCGGGATCTCGTCGGAGACGACGATGATCCTCGACCACTCGATCCTGTTCTAATCCGACGGTTTATAACGAGCGTACCGTTTCGCTCTGTTACGAGCCACTGACGGGTGGCCCCCACCTCGTCAGGCGGCCCACTCACACGGGCTGTGTTGCTGGGCCGTGCGTCGCGATTCAAATTCGTTTCGGCCCGTTTCCATTTCCCGCGCAGCCCACGAATTCAAATTCCGTTTAAATAGTTTCAGCTCAAATTCAATACTGGTGTCCACTTCCAAATTGAATAACTTTCAAACTACTGCACCAAATTTAGCCAACTTTATATCTTTGGAAAGCTAAGGAAATTTTCTAGCCAATGCCACTGGTCCCATCTCCAAATTCGTAGTAGAATTAAAATGCTAAAAATAACAAGACAGGGACTTTTGCAAATTGAAACTTTATTTAAAATTCAACCATAATTGATTTTGAGTTGTTTCCAACTCTCATAAATCACAATTAATGTCCTTTAATTGATTATGCAATAATATAGCCAAGTTGTTTGCATGATCATGTACTGGATCAAAATAATGGCTATGTAGCCATTTCTAGTGCATTTAATTTGTGGATTTTAAATTTTATAAATAGTATGAGAGCTACTCTCTCATTTAAATCTTTATCCTAAGTAGTATAATAAGAGGAAATGACCCTAGGCTATTAAACCTCTGATTGTTATTACTTAGAGATTTTAAACCATTTAAATGTTAGTTTTAAATTGTATGAGGTGTAGCACCTCATTTAAATTATTACTCCCTCATAATAGATATGAAATGTTGACTTTGGTCAACTTATATTTCATACCTTATTATTATTTGTGGAGATTAAATCTTGATAAGATTTAATGAGAGGAAATTATTTTCTCCAAAGACTTAAATAGCAAATCAAATAAATACTTATAATGAGAGGAAATTATTTTTCTCTTAAATAAGAACAAACCAAGTAATGCACCATGCCATGATTGATGTGATGTTAGAATTAGTTGTGTGAACCCTTTTGTGTGTTTTAGTCTAGCATGCAAGTATTTTGTGTGGTGATTGTGTACCTCGTATTCGTATATAGACGCTAGTAACGAGGAATACTTGGAGGAGGGAAGCTACTCTCAAGAGGAGGAGGAAAACTTTGACTCCTATCCCCACCAAGGCAAGCTAAACTCTTGCTAACCACCATGATGCAAAGCTCTACAAGAGCAAGGCACCATCACCCCTTAAATTTTATGTATTACCTATCCCATGTTTTTACCTTGCAATTACTTTTGCTTATTTATTTCAAAGTACTTTTTGATTTATGATTCACTTGGTATAGAGTAGAACAAGATTTAAAGTTAGCTTACGACAAATCAAAGCTAGGTAGCACCCCTCATGAAATAGTTGCTAGTGCTAATCCAATACAATTTGACTACTCTAGATGGGAACTTGGTGAAGTGAAATGACTTTGAAAGAAAGTGAATTTGAAGGTGACATGGTTGACTTGGTGAATTTAATAAAAACTGATGATTGGGTTTGAATGCGATACCCTTCCAATTATACAAGTATCCCCACAATACCTGATTATGGGTAGGGCTTAACTAGAAACTTGTGTATTTTAGTATGGGTTCCCTCTAAACAAGCATCATAGGGGTTACGCCGAGGCTGCCTCCGTATATGGGAAATGATGTGAATATGAGGTGAATGTACGACCCAAGCCCTGTGCAGTTCCCGGGTTAACAGTTGGTTTTCACCGGGAGGCCAAGCTCATGGGGAGAGGTGCCTATACTAGGGTATATAAGTGAAAGGTTAAGGTTGATGATCCGCGTACTGAGATACGAGGATTCGGGGTTATCCTCGACGGATGTAATCAAAAGTTGTGGCACAAGAGTACAACCTCTGCAGAGTGTTAAACCTATTCGAATAGCCGTGTCCACGGTTATGGACGATTGGAAAGGCCATACTTTTCCGTTATCAGAATTTTTGATCTTAAAAAGGAATGATGAATTGTAAGGTGATTTTTGATTTGGATCACAAATGATTTGTGGGAATGACACTAATGTTCCCACTTGAGTTAGTCTACCAAATGATGAGTCTTTTACTAAATGTTTGATGAACTAAAACTTGGCTTTATGCAAATAAACCTAGAGCTTAGCACCCCTTACTACACTCAATAAGTAATTACCTTAGTATTAGTTTGCGAGTACTTTAAAGTACTCATGGCTTTGCCCCGGCTATTCAAATGCCGGACTTTGAAGAGGAGCAACAGTATCAGGATGACGGACAACATGACGTCTACGATAACTAGGATCGTCTTATAACGTCAAGCGTTGCCTGTGGAATAGATAGTCCACTACTACTACGCTTCCGCTACTTATTTGTGTTGTTGAACAATCTATTTGTGTAATATTGGATCATGTGATCCGTTGTTGTAAGACAAGTATGTGTTGTAATAAATGATGACTCTGTACTACTTACTATTATGTCTCGCAAAAACAATCTTCCTGGGATTGCAATGTATGATATAATAGGCATCTGGACTTAAAAATCCGGGTGTTGACACAACATCAAGTTTTACCTGTGATGTGGGCACTACCCTTCAGGTAACCAATGTTGCCCTACCCTACACGGTCTAGCTGGAGGCCCATGAAGGCACTCGAAGGCAAGATGGGTCACTAGGGCGGTGCAACGGAAGATTCCTTGAAGTACAAGACACGGAAGGAGCCGAACAAGGAAAGTTTAGAGATAGATCTACTGTAAACCTAGTCGTACTCGATTGGACCTCTTGAGACCTGGCCTCCTATATAAAGGTCAGGAGAGGGGCTGTCGAGGGACATAACCAATCTTAGCGATCTTAGCCAACAAAAGCTTAAAGCTAGGTCACCTTAGCGCTTAGCTATCTCGACGAGATCTCAGCCGAACTATTTAGCACCCCATTCTAACCCATTATCATCATAATCAAGAACAGACAGGCAGGACGTAAGGGTTTTACCTCATCGAGGGCCCCGAACCTGGGTAAATCGCTCTCCCCGCTTGTCTGTGAACCGATGTCTCGTGTCAGCTTGCAGGATTCCATCAACCCTAAGCCCATATCGGAGGGCATTGCCGAGGAGCACCCTCGACAATTGGCGCCGTCTGTGGGAAACCTGTCGGCACAAGATCGGTCATCGGCAGACCCAATCATGACACCGGCGACTTCACCGGCAACCTCATCAGCAACTTCATCGACACCGTCATCGCCAAAACCCGGGAAGCCCGATTCGGTTCGGCTCCTATGAGTTCACCCCGCACGCGCGATTCCTCCCGCTCAAACTTCTCAGATCTACAAGGAAACATGGAGATGACCTTCGGCAGCGTCCACTACAACGTCAACGCGGAAGGAATCCTTCGACTGCTGGAATCGCCCACTTCCAGATCGACGAGTCCAAGCGCGTCATCATCACTCGACCTTTCGGCTGGTCTGACAGGCTCGACGAGTTCACCCGCGCCCTCGACTCCCCGTTCCGTGTCTTCCATGTCGGTAGGATCCGACGATCCCACATCTTCGGAGTTAACTTCGTACTACTGCTTGAACTGCGACACCAGGCACGAGCTGGGATCGAGCGACACGCCGTTCATCTGCAATGCCCAGTATTCATTGGGAGAGGACAGTATCGATAGCATCGTCCAAGGAACCACCCAAAGAACGGCACACCATCAGGTTTATGTCGCCAATAACACAGGAAACACAAGGCACAGAGGAGACGGAGATCATACTCCTCGTTCCAGTAGACGGGCGAGTTTCGAAACAGCGCCGAAGCAACCACGACAGTGACTACACCATCGCGGACGAGGAGTGGGCAGCCGCCAGGGCAGCAGTACTCAACAACACACCGCTCCCCGCAGGAACCTCGGTTGGAACCCTCAATGCTTATCGCTCTATACTAGAGAAAAACCGGGAGCACCTGTCGAAGGAACAAGCCACCCTCGAGAGACGCCTATCTGCGGCAGATCGATCGGCTCGCAGGCGAGCGCCTCTCGAAATACTCAAGGGGCAGGCAAGCACCGGTCGAGGCTATCCAGGCTTTCGGAAGATGACGCCAGAGAAATCACGTCGAACCTGACCAAGTCCTTTATGACTACGGACACCGCAGGCATGCCACGACCAAAAACCATTGCAGGAGCAACTGCCAACCTTGCTGCATACCTCATCAACCAGCGCCCTGAAGGATCCATGGCTCAAGCTCATCGAGGCGCCCTGGAAAGTCTCGTGATACTGGGAAATAATCTAGTTCCATAAAAGGAAAAGACCACGCTGCAGGTTAGTGGCTCAAAGCATCATGCGAGAGACGCTCGGGATGAAATCACCCAGAGCAGGATCGACAAAGCAAGGCGACGACGCGCCGCTAGGAAGGAGAATGATAGTGATTCTTCGGACGAGGATCAGGAGTACGACGGCGAGCTCAGGGGAGCCGACTGTCTAAGTCACAAAATCCACGAGGCAATGCCGCCCAAGAAGTTCAAGCCTACTCCTACCGATGCTGCCAAATACGATGGGCAGCAGGAGCCAAGATCTTGGATAGACGACTACCTGCAGAATGTGATTCTGCATAAGGGGAACCAAATAGCAGCAATGCAGTGCTTGCAGCTCTATCTCAAAGATTCAGCGCGAGCCTGGCTAAGGGGGCTGCCGAAGGGTTCCATCAAATCATGGGACGACCTAGTAGACGCCTTCGTTGCCAATTTCCAAGCAACGTACTAAAGGCCCGTCGGGATTGAAGAGTTATGGAATTGCCAGCAGAAGCAGAAGGAATCGATGCGCTCATACATCGGGAGATTCACCAAACTCATAAATGTTGCCGAAGATGTATCTGTCGACAGAGCAATCGACGCTTTCAGCGATGGCGTCTGGCGTGAGAGCTACATAGAAGAACTCGGACGCAAAAAGCCAAAAACCATAACCAAGTTAATGGAAATCGCCAACAGCTGGGCTGATGGCGAAGACAACGTGCGAAGGCCACGACAGCGCAGTGACGACGAAGACGATGACCAGCCGAAGCACGACTCGGGTGGCCGAAGGGACCGTCACAAGAGAAGGAAGAACCGCAACTATGATGACAACAACCTGGTAGCCGCAGGGTACTCTGATCGGCAGGATGATCGATATGACGACAGAAGAGACGATCGACAGGACGGTAATCGGAACAACTCCGGGAACCGTGGCAATTATAAACCGCGGCAGCAGAGAGCTCCCGAACTGCCTTACGCTAAGCAGATCAACGCCCCCTGTTACCTGCACTCGTATGTCGACTCTAAGGACGGAAAAACGAAGTCGAGTCACCTGCTCAGGGACTGTCGGCAGTTCATTGACATGCACAAACTCATCCAGCAGGCAGGCCAGCAACCGCTACCACCACCACCTCCACCTCCACCGCAGCATCAAGTCTAGCAGGCTCAACCTCATCAACCCAACGAGGCGTTTCCACCACCACGGGGGCAGATGAGCATGATCCATAGGACAGGTGTCTCAAGAAGAGAGATGAACAAGCTCACCGGAGAGATTAACCTGGCAGAAAGCATCATGGCGAACATCCCCGAGTATGTCGAGTGGTCCTCTCAGAACATTACGTTTAGTCGAACAGATCACCCGATGACCATACCAAAACCAGGACACGCTGCCTTAGTAGTCGAGGCACAAATTGGGCGGGTTCAAGATGAGCAAAGTTTTCATGGATGGTGGAAGCGGATTAAACCTGATATTCGTCGACACAATCAAAAGTATGGGGATCACCATGAAGATGCTAGAAGAAACATACACCTGCTTCCATGGAATCCTTCCAACTGCACCGGGCTACTCTCTTGGCAAAGTTTACCTGAACGTCGTCTTTGGCAAAACCGACAATTTCAGGAAGGAGAAGATCGAGTTTGAAGTAGTGTACTGGGAGTCACAGTATCACGCTATACTTGGGAGACCAGCTTATGCCAAGTTCATGGTTGTGCCGCACTATGCATACCTCAAGCTGAAAATGCCTGGGAACAACGGGACAAATATCACAGTCTATGGAAGTTTTTCACGCTCGGACAATTGTGATCGCGACTTTCAAATGATTGCTGCGAAGTTTGGGTCACAACGAGAAATTGTCGACCCTCCGCCCAAGTCGTCGATACGAGAAATCAAGGAGGAAAAACATGTCAGGGAAACCAAGAAGAAGCCAGCCGACCTTGTTCTTGAAGCTTCGGCAGCGGAAGCTTCGGCAGCGAAAGCTTCGGCAGCTGATGGCATAGAAGGCACAGGAAACAACAATACGCTGGCAACCATTGCCCAGACCCCTGGTGAAGTCAACAACGCCGCAGCAACCACTAACGTGGTGAAAAAGCCAGAAGATGAGAAGAACCCCTTCCTTGCTTAAGCAATTTATTAACGTTTAATTTTCCCCCTTTATATAAACAGGGCCTTCCTTTTTCTCCCTCTAGTCTCGTGCTTACCTTATTAATGAGAACTTAAGTTTCGATCTTTTGTTAAGCATTGCAGTATTTCAAAACGCAACATAGTACGCGGCAGAAGATCGTGCTTCAAAAGAAAAGCCTCTACGAGTGCTAAAAGATACAAAGCAAACAAGGATGTTAATCCTTCCCTCAGCTATAGATGCCTCTACGAGTGCCGTAAATAGCAAGAGTTCGGAAATATATATAAACACAACCCACGTTCGATATTTTACTTATGGAAATATCAAAGAACAATGGGATCATCGGCAGAATCACTACACCCGAAAAATTTGGGAGTGACTGCCGAAACATACATCGGTTGAAAGCAAAGTTGCACATACAACGGGTTTAGCAAGACCTGCAACACGAGCTGATCACTCAAACGTTTGCTGACCAACGAATACGAAAAATTCTTAAGCGGACAATTAAGATTTGCTCCCTCAAAAATTGCCAATGGCATCAACACGGTAAAAGTACATATACATGTATCTACCGAATAAAAAAAATTCGGCTCAACAATCTTAACACTTGGATGAAGTAGCCAAAATAACCTATTTACAAAACAACCCTAATCCATGAAATCACCCTTGCGGAGTTTCTCTTTCCTCAGGTACCTTTTAATACTCTTCAAGCTTGTCGACAATTATATTGGCAGGAAGCAATACCTTCGGATATAAAGTATCGAAGTCACCAACAACATTGGCGATAGCAAGCAGATTCGCTGAGGGGTAACGTGCAAGCACAAGGGCAAGCGTAAACCTGGCCCCTGCGAAAACCTAAGCTCGCACCAAGTCTCGAATCTTCTTGGCATTCCCAAACTCAGACATCAAAGTCAGAAGCGTAGGGGGAATCGCGTTTAAAGGAAACATCGTCTTCCACACCACCCTCATGGCTTTGTAGCATTTGTCGAAGAAATGGTGGACTTGCTGAACCCGATCCTGAAATTGTGCGACAGCCGAAGCCTTCGAGTGTTCCCGCCAGAAAATCTCTTCGAGCGATGAAAGCTGGGTTAAAGCGTGCACACGCTCGTGAATTCGTTTGTTCTCTTCCGCACGGTTCAGGGCTATGACTGGCAAACGAATCAAACAGATGATCAGACAAGGCATTGTTGACAAAAAACGCAAGGCTCAAGAAACTTACAGTTCAAACTCTCGGTAGCTTTATGCAGTTCAGTAAGAGCATACCGCTCCACTTCGGCTGCAATCTTGCTCTTCTTATTGACAATAGCAACTAAGGCATAAGTGTTGCGTAGATCTTTTTCCATCTGAGTGATCCAATCCTTCATACGCTGGATTCGATCACCTTCAGGAAGAGCACCCGAAGAGTCGTCGACAAATGAAGACACTGGGAAAACCTGCAGGAAACAACGTCAAAAAGGATGACAGATCGGGTCAATTCGAGCATCCGAAGTAACTCCCATCGGGAGAAGTGCAAGTAAAAATATCATAACAAAGGTGTACTAGCAACATTGCTAGCACGGAGTT
The DNA here is from genome assembly GCF_022539505.1 of Lolium rigidum. Taxonomy (NCBI): domain Eukaryota; kingdom Viridiplantae; phylum Streptophyta; class Magnoliopsida; order Poales; family Poaceae; genus Lolium; species Lolium rigidum. Next base: position 157,592,676 of record NC_061514.1, read on the forward strand.
TATTACAAACACAAGTTCTGCAACAGGACAATGTTTCACACCAACTCGAAGATAAGTTTGTTACAAAAATCAAGGGGCTTGGGTCTGAGTCGATAAACTGGGATCAACCGACGCCTTCCTCGACGACACTATTTCAAGGAGCTGACGAGCACAATTAAGGGCAGACGTTTTAAAGGCGCTTAAATCAACAAACTGCCCATCTTGTCCTTTCGGCAGCTCCTTAGTCATTTCTTCGATGTTAGCCTTAAAGCCGTGACCCATCATAAGTTGGAAGGCAAGGAGGGCGCCATAGGTACGCGAGGTGCGTTTGAATACCTCGGTAACCTCCTTGGTGTCAACCGCGAAGGTATCGATCAACTGCCCCAGAGTTTTTTCATGCTTGATCTTGGGGAAAATCATCAAGTGCATCCGCGCCAGGGCACCTTTTCCCTTTTCAAGAAGCTCCCGCGTAAGCTGGTGGGAGGCGAGAGCCATCGACAAACCATTTGCCGGAGAGTAGTTTGGAACTTTGTCCAAGGCAGCAGCAGGAATGTTGGCGGCTTCTACAAGAAAATGAATTGGAAAAGATCATTGATAAAGGAACGAATCCATAAGAGTAATAATCGAAAGAGGTGTTGCTGCGGTCAGAAACCCACCGGCGGGCAGCGACGGGCAACACCGTAGAGCCGGGAATCTCCCAGGACTGCGGCTGGCCCTGGTCCCTCCGAGCGACGGCCCGCAAAGCCTTCTGCACACACGTCCGATGCTGTCGCAAGGGCGTGCCACCTGACCTATACCTGGTCGGGAAGGTGTTGGATGATGCCTCGCTTAGTTTCCTCGCATGGCATACACGTAAACATTAAATACGAGCCTCGATCGGCTCTCGGGTTGTCTCGTGAATCGGCTCAAGGAGCCGATCCACCCATGATACGTACGAGGTGTACGATCAGATGGTGGTCCTGCTTGATCAAGATAAAGCTAAAGCGACCTACTACGATTTGGGGTTTTCACCGCATAATCGGAACATCCTACTCGTGATTGGGCCTCGCGCTCGCGCTACGGTGATCGTAAGCCGATCCTAGACGAGGCCTAAAAACCAACACGAGGTTGATCCTCGTAACGTCCTGTCTAGGGCTAGCAAACTACACCCTACACGCCGCTGGATCCTCCAACCCTTTGTAAGGCCTAACAATGCGGATATTAAACTAATCCTTGAAGAACAAGGAGCAATCATAACGGATCGGATCTACTAAACAATGATCAAGCGGGGTGCCGCCCTTACACCCGTGACGAGGCGTAAGGGCGGCTAGGTGCCTAAGGGTTGCACGACGATAGCATATGATACGAAGAACAATGCTAACCCTAAAACATCTATGATAACTACGTTGCTCGCCATCAAAAAGGCTTCAGTACGAGCAACGCATGGAAGACGAATAAACGTGTAGCTGCCTAGATCGCAAGATGCGATCTAGGCAGCATGGTGCTTACCCGGAAGAAACCCTCGAGACGGGGAGTTGGCGATGCGCCGAGATTGGTTTGTGTTGAACGTTGGTTGTTGTTTATTTCATAAACCCTAGATACATATTTATAGTCCGGGGACTTTCTAATTCAGGCGTGCACCTAACCGTGCACGGGTTAAACTCTAACTTCTAACCGACACGTATCCTACTATGGTACAGATACACGGGCAATTAGCCCAAACTTGGTACACAAGGCCGATTCATGTATTTCTTCTATATATATTCTTCAAACCCATCTCCAATCGCGGCCCACCTCTGATCCGGTCAAATTCTGGTGATAACACATGCCCCCCTGGTTTTGGAAATGACATTTCCAAAATCATTATGCTTATCCCTCATCGGGTCATGTCGTGGCGTCCTGCCTCCTTGACTTTATCACCAATCTAAAAAATCCATCTTAAAATGAAGGAATGTCTTCCCTTAACTTCGCCGATAGCCAGAGTCAAGCACTCCCCAAAAGAGCCGATGGTATCACCCCAGCCTCTATGATAAAACAGGAGTAAGGCCAACCTAACTGCCCCTCCAAACGGTAACCTGTGCCCTCCGTTTGAGAAACTCAGATCCCCAAATCGCCGCCCGGCAGCTCCACGAATCTCGGATCTCGACCGCGCCGTCCCGATTCCTCGCGCGCATCCAATGGCGGAATCATCCAACGCCAACGCGATGGTCTCCGGTCTGAAGGTAATCCTCAACAGCCTCCTTGTCATGTGCATCAATGTTAGGAGTAAACAGCAAACACCTGAATTAATGTTCTATTCCATTATCAATTTTAGGTTTCAGACATCCTGCTGCCACATCCTTCTCTCGCAAATTCTATGTGCCTCGGTCCTCGTTCTTCCGAGAGTCCCGCCCTCTTAATTTCATGCGAAGCTAACGGGATCCCCTTCGTGAATCGGAACTTAGATCCGACCTCCCGGGCCGACTGCCTGCGAGCCTGGCCTAATCCTCCTGAGGGTTGGGTGACATGGTACAATAGAATATCCAAAACCCATTATGCCACCTGGGAAACCATAGGGATAGCCGATGCCCTGTCATTATCTTTGTCTCCTCTTGAGAAGAATGAAAATATTGTGAAAACCATCGGCTACTTCTGGTCTGACGCACTGAACTGCTTCATGTTTGGCCATGGCCCTATGACACCAACTCTGCTGGAATGTGGCCATGATCACGGTGCCTAGACATTGCATCCCCAAGCCCTTACGCATTCAAACTGCCGAAAGTCCCTTTCACCCTTTCTTCTAAAAAGAGTGTACCAGCTCGGGCGCCTACCTACCTCAATCGTTATATGAAGACCAAAGGCCCCGTGACGAGAGAGAGAACACACAGCCTTCCCGAACTTTTGGTTGGAGCACTTCATATTCTCGTGGCCCATCACTTGCCCCTACCAAGAATTACCTTTCCCTAGCCTATGAACCGGCCAAAGGCACCCAACTTGGCCTAGGCAAGCTGTTTCTTGGAGAGGTCTATCGATCTCTTCAACCGATGTCCGTCAAACTCGTTCTCTCAAAAGACGATTAAAACGGCGGCCCCCGGTGGTTTATTCGGTTATGGGCGCAGCTATACTTCGCAACCAGATCCCGGACTTCCCACCTTTGACCTCCTGCACCTTTCCGGACGTTAACGAAAGGATATCCGATGCACCGGCTATGGCCAAGCTTTGTATGGTCTCCCGAGCAGCGAGCTGATCCCTAAGGAAGCAGCAGGGTGGTTCAAGATCTTCTTCCAAGGTTTGGACAACCCCCTGTTCTTTCCTTATACTGAACCGGAGAACTTTGAAAACCCAGTCTCCTTTCGATTGGATAACTTTGCCGATGACGTTAGCACCCAGCATCTGTATTCCATCATGATTCGTCCTTGCTTCCTCCCCGTTGGCATGAGTACCTCGAACCGGATCATCAAGCCTGGTTATGAGTGTTACCAACCGGTAGTGGTAGCCCGACAGCTTGGTCTTGGACAGGTGCCTCCACATTTCTTCTTACACCACCTGACAGCAAGCAGAGTTGAACTGCCTGACATCCTTACTGGCCAAAGGTGTTATACCTTCTTTGATGCTTTGGCCATTCCAATTCCCCACGACCTCTGTTTCTCCTTCACTACCGATGGTTTCGAGACTTGGTGGTCCATGTGGAAGACCCATGTCTTCGTGAAGGGCTTTAGGACCGCCGTTGAGACAACTTGATGCCGAGTATGACGCCCCGCAGACCGGTACCATTACTCAAACATTTTTTGTAACCGCTTATGGTGATTGTCCGTGACCTGACTCTATCTCCTGGCAGCAACAAGATGGCCCAGCTCCCACGCAAGCCGATGGCTCCCCCTTCGTATTCCTTCCTCCGGCCCCAGTGGTTCTCTTCTGCCAGAGCTCGCCACCTCTCGAAGAAAATCATAATGCGAGCCGGCCGATTTCACCGAAATCGGCTCCCAAGAGTAAAGCATCTTTGGGGCCGGCTGCCCCCCGAGCCTCGACTCGGGCGAGGACGGCGATGAGGAAGGTGGCTGCCGAGAAGACCCCGAAGCGCAAAGCTCCCGCCCAAGAAAGCTTGCACGTAAGTTGACTCGTGTCTTGACAGAACACATTTGCCTTCCCAACCTTTGTAACATGGTTGTACCTCTTCTTTCAGACTTCTACTGAAGAGAACTCCAGTGAGGGAGCACAGTCCAGTCCAAGGGACTCTTCCCCGGGCGATACAGAGAGATCCACCACACAGAGCCAGACGGGCTCGCCAACATCGGCTTCTAGGAAAAGGTCGACTCCCGAGCCTGCTGACCTCCAAGCTCCGATCAAAACGGGGTCACGCCTGAAGCGTCGATGTGTCAAAAGGGCTCGCAAAGGCCCACAAGTTTCCTCGCCGAGCCAGGAAGTTTCAAATGTAATTACCTCAACAGCTCGTATTCCACACCATCCCGTTACTAATTGGATTGCCTCACCATTTCCCTTGCAGACTAATGGGACCTCTAGCGGGGATGTTGAAGAGGTACCGATGCCATCTGCTACACTCGGCCTATCCAACTCGCCGAGCGTGGGTGACCAAGTGGCTAACCTGGCCCAGACTACCGCAAAGCCGATTGTCACAACATCGGCTGCCCTTCCTTTCTTGGGAGAGGTAAGTTCCACTCTCTCGGGCCTACCCTTTCCTTTTGCCCTGTGCTCATGCAGCTCTCGTTCGTCTGTCAGGGCTGTGATCCTTCAAGCTTGCTGACGTTCGATCCCGACTCCATCGAGCCAGCTACTTCCAAAGCAGGTGAAGAACCAAACCCTAGCGCGGTCCATGGCCCGCTCCAGCGTCTCAAGGTTTTGCTCTCCTCCCCGGTCGAAACCCTGGTCGAGAACCCCGAGGCACTCAAAGGCATCCTCGAAGACATTCAGCCACGTCTCCCAGTGGCGCCGCGAGGTTAAGCTTTGGCCGGGCCGTGACTTTGTCGGTTTTCGAGTCAAGGGTGCAGTCGGCTCGTCAAAGAATTACTCTCCGCCGCGCCCAGCTCCCGTTGAGAGCCGATATTGCAGATAAATGTCAACGGCTCAACAAGAAGAAAGCAGCTTTAGACGCCAAGACCGCCACTTCTACCCATGGTGTCGAACTCGAGACCTTGCGCAAGGAACTGGAGGACCTTGAAAAGAGGGTCAGGGAGACCAGACAACTTATCCAAGACAAGGAAACCCTCATTGCTCGCTCTCAAGAGGAAGCACAAGGTCTCACGGCCCGATCCGAAGACCGATCCGGCTGAAATTCGCGCCCTGGGCAGTCAGCTGGTGATGGGGAGAGACGAGGACGACGAGGCCGAGATCGCCGAGGTGGATCGGATCCGTGCCGATGCTCTTCACGCCCTTAACGCTTATCTTCAGTAGGGCCTTTATGTAAACTGATGTATGCTTCACTGAACTTGTCTAAAGTTGATGGACGTGCATCGGCTTTCTGAACATTCAGTCAATGTCTGAGCATCGGCTCTGGTTACATGCTCTTTTTTTTTACCGGCCGATTTCCCTATCGGCCACCAATATTTCTCCGCACATGGATCGGTGTCGCGCATGTTCATCTGACTAGGTGCCCCCCGAGCCGATTCTGCCAGGTAACTGCTGATATCGGCTCTATGGTTAGCCAAGGTACTACGATGTGAACGTTGGCTTTGTTAGGAACAATGTGGATTTCTTCCAGTGCACCAGCCGATGCAACCCATTTCCCATTAGATCGACGTTGAACCCAGGCCGAATGCATGGTGAGGATGATTTTGGCCGATTTCTGGAATCGGCCTCCATGTTAGTTGGTCCATGAAGGTCTGGCGATGTTTCTTCATAGATCTTTGGGGCCAATCCCACGGATCGGTATTGCCGCGTTTGCCCATACATAGTGTCGGAGCCGGTCGCGTGGAACGGCTTTTTCCTTGTCTTCGCTGTGAGAGCAGTTGCCCTCGTCTTTGTCCTTACCAGGGTGGTGCCCGAGCCCTATCATGTTGATGTCGAACGAGAATCTTGGCTGGCACCCTCCAGGGTGAGTGCGCTCCACCATGTTAACGGCGGATGCCGGTGAAATCGGCACTTCTGGTGCTGCCAACGCGAACGGCAGCGGCGGACGGGACTGGAGTGGCATCTCTCCTTGGTACGTCCCCAGAGCTGGTCCTGAGGGAGAATACTGATGGCTCATGATTTCCTGGATCACACGCAGAGCGACACGCTCCAAAGTGTTTACCAGGCTCTCAGAATGGCGGTGCAGCGAATGAGCCACCATGAAGTTGATCTCCTGACGCAGCGACCCGGTGCGTTCTTCTGACGGGGAGGACAGGTCCACTCCATCAAGCGCGCCTTCAGGTGAGAACCCCTTCCATCTGATGCCATGGGAGCGGGTTCTGTGGAAAGAGCCGATGAGGTCGGCTTCGAGGACTGCTTTGATCTCGTCATGCTTCTTTTTGAGCTCTTCAGTCAGATCCTCGTACTTGACCGGAGTGCCTTCCGCCATCTCAGATATAGATGGCGATGCGGTGGATGTCGAAGATTGTCCCACCGGCGTGCCGGAATGTGTTGCGGTCGAAACCCACCGGCGGGCAGCGACGGGCAACACCGTAGAGCCGGGAATCTCCCAGGACTGCGGCTGGCCCTCGGTCCCTCCGAGCGACGGCCCGCAAAGCCTTCCGCACACACGTCCGATGCTTGTCGCAAGGGCGTGCCACCTGACCTATACCCGGTCGGGAAGGTGTTGGATGATGCCTCGCTTAGTTTCCTGCATGGCATACACGTAAACATTAAATACGAGCCTCGATCGGCTCTCAGGTTGTCCTGTGAATCGGCTCAAGGAGCCGATCCACCCATGATACGTACGAGGTGTACGATCAGATGGTGGTCCTGCTTGATCAAGATAAAGCTAAAGCGACCTACTACGATTAGGGGTTTTCACCGCATAATCGGAACATCCTACTCATGATTGGGCCTCGTGCTCGCGTACGGTGATCGTAAGCCGATCCTAGACAGGGCCTAAAAACCAACACGAGGTTGATCCTCGGAACGTCCTGTCTAGGGCTAGCAAACCACACCCTACACGCCGCCGGATCCTCCAACCCTTTGTAAGGCCTAACAATGCGGATATTAAACTAATCCTTGAAGAACAAGGAGCAATCATAACCGATCGGATCTACTAAACAATGATCAAGCGGGTGCCGCCCTTACACCCGTGACAGGCGTAAGGGCGGCTAGATGCCTAAGGGTTGCACGACGATAGCATATGATACGAAGAACAATGCTAACCCTAAAACATCTATGATAACTACGTTGCTCGTCATCAAAAAGGCTTCAGTACGAGCAACACATGGAAGACGAATAAACGTGTGCTGCCTAGATCGCAAGATGCGATCTAGGCATCATGGTGCTTACCCGGAAGAAACCCTCGAGACGGGGGAGTTGGCGATGCGCCGAGATTGGTTTGTGTTGAACGTTGGTTGTTGTTTATTTCATAAACCCTAGATACATATTTATAGTCCGGGGGACTTTCTAATTCAGGCGTGCACCTAACCGTGCACGGGTTAAACTCTAACTTCTAACCGACACGTATCCTACTATGGTACAGATACACGGGCAATTAGCCCAAACTTGGTACACGAGGCCGATTCATGTATTTCTTCTATATATATTCTTCAAGCCCATCTCCAATCGCGGCCCACCTCTGATCCGGTCAAATTCTGGTGATAACAGGTGTACAAAAGAGCTTACCAAGTAGAGCCAAAGAAGACTGACGAAGGAGCTCATCCTTTTCAGCTGCTCGAGCTTCCTCCTCTTTTAGCCTCTCCTTCAGTTTGCCCAGCTCCTCTTTTAGGGAGTCGACCTCCTGGCGAGCCGTGGCAGCCTTTTTAATGGCGCCGTCCAACTTTGAAGAGGAAGATTTAACTTCCTCCTGCAGTCGAACTTTGTCCGCTTCCAGAGAGGTAAATTGAGAGGCAAAGGCCTCCAAAGAAGATATAACACCTCGCAGATCCTTAAGGAAAAAAGGATGTTTTACAAAGAATCGTTAGACAAAGCACATTTCAAGAAATTCACGTTGTATTCAAAAAGGACTTACAGAAGAAGGAGTCATGGTGGCGGCAGGAACATCTTTCCCCTTGGAAAGGGAAGAAGCAGTCGATGCTTGGGCCGCAGGAGCTGCCTTAGGAGCCGAAGCTTCGGAAGCAGCAACGGCCGGCGGAACAGCATCAGATCTGGCTTTCTTAGACGGAGGCTCGGCGAAACCTTCGTCACTACAAAAAGGAAATGATCGACAGAAGTTATGAAAAGAATGCGAGAAACAAGGGGACAAAACATAGCAGAAAGGAAGAAGGTACTTACATATCGAGGAGATCGTCTTCGTCAGCAAAGCCGCCGGTTGATCTCTTCACGGGTGAAGCCTTGGTCGCCTCCACAGCTGCATTAACAAAGGCATCACGATCAACGTCATCATTACGCACTGATCCTTCTGTGTCGCAAGCATCGTCGGCTGAAGGAGGAAGATTGGTATGAACAGTTTCGGAATCTATCGGATCATCATGTTCGCTCTCTGGGCCCGCGTGTTCGACAGTGTGAAAATCAACAGGTACTGAGGAGCCTCTTACCTCAGAAGTATCATTTGGCGAATCATGCAAGTTTCCAGAAACTATGGGGGCCTGTCGAAAAGAAGAACAAATAAGAATAATAGTAATCATATTAGCTAAGTGGAAATAGCATAGTAAGAATATCAAAAGGAAAGTTACCTCTGGTGGCGGATGATCAGCATCGAGAGGAGTGTAAGAAGATATCAATGGGATCGAGTCTTCCTGGCTAAAGGAAGTAAGGCGACAGACTTCATCAAGCAACTCCTTTTCCGACAGTTCGGCAGCATTAATCCTGGTTTCATCCTTTGGACCTGAATACAACCACATCGGGCGAACTCTAGCCATGACTGGTTGGACTCGACGTTTCAGGAACACTGCTGCCACCTCTGTGCCGACCATAGTTTGGCCGTCGGCCTCTTTGATTCGAAGAAATTTGGCAAATAATGTATCGGCTGCTACTCTTTCGTTGGGTGAGAGAATGTTCTTCCAGGAATTCTTGGGCTTGGCTTCGAGGACGTCGGCAAAGCAAGGGAGCTGGGATTCGGGTTACAGGGAATCCTTGACGTAAAACCATTTCAGTCTCCATCCTTGCACAGATTCTCTCATTGGGAAATTGAAGTAATTAACCTCCGAACGAGCTACAAACCCCACCCCTCCGGTGACAAAGGATCCATTAGTACTGCTGTATCTCTTCACATAGAAGATCTTTTTCCACAGCCCAAAATGAGGTTTGATGCCCAGAAATGCTTCGCAAAGGGTGATGAACACAGCAACGTGGAGGATTGAGTTGGGAGTGAGTTGCCATAATTGGATCTCGTAAGTTCACAAGAGATGGAGGAGGAATTTATGAGCGGGGAGCGAAAGACCCCGGTATAGGAACGACAAGAACATCACGGTAAAGCCAGCAGGGGGATTAGGCCGAGAAATCGCACCTGGAAAGATCACATTCCCCTCGTCGGAGGAGATTAATCCCGGGCTTCGGGATCTTTTCTCGTCACGCTTGGTGACGGTTGACGCTATCCAATCTCCGGGCTTGGCTATCGAACTTGGCGGCCGGCGGCGCCGGAGCTGGGGGAGGAGCGTTCGGGGCGCTCCCCTTCGGAAGATTCGAGGAAGATTTGGTGGCGGCACCTCCGCTAGTAGAACTGGCGGTGGTAGTAAGGCCCTTCTTCTTCACCATTGCGAGATCTGGGGAAGATCGGAAAAGCAGTGGTGGCGGCGCAGCAGTAGCGAAGGGAGGAAGAAGGAGGAGAACGAGAAGATGCTACGGAAAATGTGGAAGAAGATTAGGGATTTTTCGCCCTTTGGAGATTTTAAGGAGAACTTGTGAGTTGTGTGGGCACGTGTCGTTGCTACCGGTTCGTTCAGTGGATCTTTTCTATTAAATATTGCATAAATCAAGGAGACGCCTTGGTGACTGTGCGAAAAGGGCCAGACAAAGAAAGAATAGGCCCAGCAGGTTACGTCATGTCAGTCGGAATCAAGATATTAGTAAAGTGTCATCAATGACGTCATGAGAAATGCTCAAAGCATTCGAAGGAATGAAAAGGTATCGGATGGTCAACTTGAGTCTACGCACGGATTGCCAGCATCCGCACCTAGACTCGGGGGCTACTCCCATCGGGAGCGCTGGACGCGCACTCGATAGAATGAAGATTCGAAGAAAAAAAAGGCCTTGAAGAAAGGGATAATTGTTCGACTCGAGTCTGCACCCGGTTACAAGCATCCGTGCCCAGACTCGGGGGCTACTCCCATCGGGAGCGCTGGACGCGCACCCGACAGAACTTTTTCGCACTCTAGGATCATGCCCGGGGACTTGATTCTGTGTAGGGTAACATTGTTTTGCCATCGGCAGTTAACCAGCAAAAGTTGGGCATGTTATTCATTATCCCTTGCATGAGGAAAATATATCGGATGAATTTCGAAGACTTATGAGGAAGCTTCGGCAGAGCAAAATGTTCGAGTGGTACAACTTGAGTCTACGCACGGATTCCAGCATCCGCACCTAGACTCGGGGGCTACTCCCATCGGGAGCGCTGACGCGCACCCGATAGAAGAATAAGATACGGACAGAAGGAAAATAGGAGCAATCATGGAGAAGAACATCAGAAGAAGACATGCTTCAGTCTCTACCCGAACTATGTTCGGCTAGACACTCGGGGGCTACTGACGTGGGCACTACCCTTCGGGTAGCCAATGTTGCCCTACCCTACACGGTCTAGCTGGAGGTCCATGAAGGCACTCGAAGGAAAGATGGGTCACTAGGGCGGTGCAACGGAAGATTCCTTGAAGTATAAGACACAGAAGGAGCCGAACAAGGAAAGTTTAGAGATAGATCTACTGTAAACCTAGTCGTACTCGACTGGACCTCTTGAGACCTGGCCTCCTATATAAAGGTCAGGAGAGGGGCTGTCGAGGGACATAACCAATCTTAGCGATCTTAGCCAATAGAAGCTTAAAGCTAGGTCACCTTAGCGCTTAGCTATCTCGACGAGATCTCAGCCGAACTATTCGGCACCCCATTGTAACCCATTATCATCATAATCAAGAACAGACGGGCAGGACGTAAGGGTTTTACCTCATCGAGGGCCCCGAACCTGGGTAAATCGCTCTCCCCGCTTGTCTGTGAACCGATGTCTCGTGTCAGCCTGCAGGATTCCATCAACCCTAAGCCCCTATCGGAGGGCATTGCCGAGGAGCACCCTCGACAACCTCAGTACGAAACCAAGGTTCAATCGACCAGTAAGAGAAAGGTGTGACTTCTAAAGGTGTTGCTGGCTGACTAGTGGCAGGGTGCACTACCAGCATCAGCAACAACGTGGAACCTGCACACAACACAACCAAAGTACTTTTCCCCAACTTACAGTAAGGTTGTCAATCTCACCGGTTTGCTAAACACAAAAGATTAGATGTATCGAATGGAAGGAGATGTTTGCAGAAAGTATACAGAACAGGATTGAAGTTGAATTTATCAGTAAAGGAAATAGGACCGAGGTCCACAGTTCACTAGAGATGTCTCTCCATAAAGAAATAGCATGTTGGGTGAACAAATTACAGCTGGGCAATTGACAGAATATCGACCATACATAACAAGATGATTACTATGATAGTTTGGTATTGGGCATTACAACAGAATACATAGACCGTAATCCAACTGCATCTATGACTAATAATCCACCTTCAGGTTATCGTCTGAACCCCTTCCAGTATAAAGTTGCAAGCAACAGACTATTGCATTAAGCAATGTGTGTAAAGTAAACAATAGAGTTACCATTGGATAAAACATTGTTGATTTATCCCTAGTAGCAACAACACATCTACAACCTTAGAAGTTATAAAGTCACTCTCCCAGATTGCATAAATACCCCCTCTTGGAGTTACATGTGTCCACTTGGACAGAGTTTCTACTAGCAACGGAGAGCATGCAAGATCACAAATAACATATGACATGAATATATAATCAATCTTAACATAGTATTCAACATTCATCGGATCCTAGCAAACCAAACATAGAGGATTACATAAAGATGATCTTGATCATGTAGAGCAGCTCACAAGATCGATACATGAAGCACAAAGTGGAGAAGCAACCATCTAGCTACTTCTATGGACACATAGTCCAGGGATGAACTACTCACGCATCATTTCGGAGGCGGGCATGGCGATGTAGATGCCTCCAGCGATGATTTCCCCCTCCGGCAGGGTGCCGGGAAGAGCTTCAGACCCCCCGAGATGGTTTTGCAATGGCGGCCGCGATGGAACTTTTCGTGGATTTTGGCTCGGGTCTCTAGGGTTTTCTCGAGAAGATGTATAAATAGGCGGAGGATTCGGGTCGGTGGGGCGCCTGTGGATCCCACACCTTCCCTCACTACAAGAAAAGTTGCCATGGCCGACGAAGTTGAAGTCGCGCCGTGGTTGCTGGTGTACCATGGCCGACGATTTTGGTCCCTCCGTGGTGCATGTCAAAACTTTTTTTTCTCGTTTTTGAGGCCACCTAGCCCGACGAAAGCGGCCAAAACGTCGCGTATGGTGGCCCGGGACGTGGTGCATCGCGAATTCTCGGGTTCGCCGGCCGAGTCAACGCAAATCCGCACCGCCGAGGGATGTAGGGCCCAGATGGCAGCCTCTCTGGCATTGTTTTTTTTCTCGATCACGCCATCTCGTTCAACGTTCTCCGATCGAGCCGTTTACGATGCAGGATCATGGGTCCCGCATGTCATCCTCTATGAACCAAAATTCTTTCTATTCTTGGATTTTTTTTTGACCCCCCGATTTCTGGCTACTTCCTTTTTCTTTTGATCCCTTGCCGCCTTGGAAACGTTGAGACCGCTGTCGCTAAATGGGACCCGCATGTCATCCTCTATGTGCAATCAACTTTCTTTTCTTGGAGTTTTTTTTGGCACCTCAAATTTGGTCACTTGCCTTTTTCTTTCGATCCCCTGCCGCCTCTCAAACGGTGATACCGCTTCTGCTAAATGGGACCCGCATGTCATCCTCTATGCACTATAAAACTTTCTTTTCTTGAATTATTTTTGGCACCTCATATTTGGTCACTTGCCTTTTTCTTTCGATCCCCTGCCGCCTCTCAAACGGTGATACCGCTGTCGCTAAATGGGACCCGCATGTCATCCTCTATGTACTATAAAACTTTCTTTTCTTGGAGTTTTTTTTGGCACCTCAAATTTGGTCACTTGCCTTTTTCTTTCGATCCCCTGCCGCCTCTCAAACGGTGATATCGCTGCTGCTAAATGGGACCCGCATGTCATCCTCTATGTACTATAAAACTTTCTTTTCTTGGAGTTTTTTTGGCACCTCAAATTTGGTCACTTGCCTTTTTCTTTCGATCCCCTGCCGCCTCTCAAACGGTGATACCGCTGCTGCTAACTCGGGACCCGCATGTCATCCTCTATGTACTATAAAACTTTCTTTTCTTAGAGTGTTTTTTGGCACCTCAAATTTGGTCACTTGCCTTTTTCTTTCGATCCCCTGCCGCCTCTCAAACGGTGATACCGCTGCTGCTAACTGGGACCCGCATGTCATCCTCTATGCACTATAAAACTTTCTTTTCTTGAATTATTTTTGACACCTCATATTTGGTCACTTGCCTTTTTCTTTCGATCCCCTGCCGCCTCTCAAACGGTGATACCGCTGCTGCTAAATGGGACCCGCATGTCATCCTCTATGTACTATAAAACTTTATTTTCTTGGAGTTTTTTTTGGCACCTCAAATTTGGTCACTTGCCTTTTTCTTTCGATCCCCTGCCGCCTCTCAAACGGTGATACCGCTGCTGCTAAATGGGACCCGCATGTCATCCTCTATGTACTATAAAACTTTCTTTTCTTGGAGTTTTTTTTGGCACCTCAAATTTGGTCACTTGCCTTTTTCTTTCGATCCCCCGCCGCCTCTCAAACGGTGATACCGCTGCTGCTAAATGGGACCCGCATGTCATCCTCTATGTACTATAAAACTTTCTTTTCTTGGAGTTTTTTTGGCACCTCATATTTGGTCACTTACCTTTTTCTTTCGATCCCCTGCCGCCTCTCAAACGGTGATACCACTGCTGCTAACTGGGAGCCGCATGTCATCCTCTATGCACTATAAAACTTTCTTTTCTTGAATTATTTTTGGCACCTCATATTTGGTCACTTACCTTTTTCTTTCGATCCCCTGCCGCCTCTCAAACGGTGATACCGCTGTCTGCTAAATGGGACCCGCATGTCATCCTCTATGTACTATAAAACTTTCTTTTCTTGAATTATTTTTGGCTCCTCATATTTGGTCACTTGCCTTTTTCTTTCGATCTCATGCCACGTTTGAAACGTTGAGGAACCTGCTGGCTCATGGGACCCGCATGTCATCCTCTATGTGCTATAAAAGTTTATTTTCTTTAAATTTTTTTTCACCCTCTGATTTTTGGCTATTTCCTTTTTCTTTTGATCCCCTGCCGCCTTGGAAACGTTGGGTAAGCTGCTGACTCATGGGACCCGCATGTCATCCTATATGTACAATCAACTTTCTTTTTCTTTTGATCTCAAGCCGCATTTGAAACGTTGAGACCGCTGCTCTGCTAAATGGGACCCGCATGTCATCCTCTACGTACAATAAAGTTTCTTTTCTTGGATTATCTTTGGCTCCCGATATTTTGTCACTTGCCTTTTTCTTTCGATCTCATGCCGCCTTTGAAACGTTGAGTAAGCTGCTGGCTCATGGGTCCCGCATGTCATCCTCTACGAACAATAAAAGTTTCCTTTCTTGGAGTTATTTTTTACCCCTAATTTCCGGCTATTTGCCTTTTTCTTTTGATCTCCTGCCCCTCCGAAACGATGAGGACGCTCGTTGGCGGGTCGGTCCCACATGTCATCCTCTATGAACAATAAAAGTTTCCTTTGATGGATTTATTTTGAACCCCTAATTAATTTCCGGATATTTCCCCTGCCGCCTTGGAATCGTTGAGGATGCTGCTGCCTCATGGGTCCCGCATGTCATCCTCTCATAACGGTAAATGTTTATTTTCTTGGATTTTGTTGACCAAACGATTTTTGGCTTATTTTTTCTTTCGATCACCCGCAGCCTTTAAAACGTTGAGGACGCTGCCGGCTCACGGGTCCCACATGTCAACCTCTATGAACAATAAACGGCGAGGCTGCTGCTTTGCCTCATGGGTCCCGCATGTCATCCTCTCAGAACGAAAATGTTTCTTTTCTTGGATTTTTTATCAACAGATTTTTGGTTTATTTTTTCTTTCCATCCCCTGCCGCCTTTAAAACGTTGACGACGCTGTTGGCTCATGGGTCCCCGATGTCAGCCTCCCCGTACAAGAAACATATGATATCTTAATTATTTTGCAGACAATAAACAATGTATTGCGCTCTGAGCTATTTCAAACGGATAATTAAATCTTTATTTTTACATAAACAAACTTATATGTTGAATCTCCTTGTTTTTTTATCTTTGCGAAGCATAGGACTTTCCTGTTTTTTTAGAAAATTCGGAACTTTCCTGTTTTGGAGTGGGCTGAAATTGTACGAGTCAAAAGGCCTAGTAGGATAGTTCGAAGGCCCAGATGTCCAGATGCAGCCCAATTGAAATCTTTCTTCTTGGATTTTTTTCACCCCTGATTTCTGGCTACTTCATTTTTCTTTTGGTTCTGTGCCGCCTTGGAAACGTTGAGACCGCTGCTGCAAAATGGGACCCGCATGTCATCCTCTACGTACAATAAAATTTCTTTTCTTGGATTATTTTTGGCTCCTGATATTTGGTCACTTGCCTTTTTCTTTCAATCCCGTGCAGCCTCTCAAACGTTGATACCGCTGCTGCTAATTGGGACCCGCATGTCATCCTCTATGTACAATCAAGTTTCTTTTCTTGAATTATTTTTGGCTCCTGGTATTTGGTCACTTGCCTTTTTATTTCGATCTCATGCCACGTTTGAAATGTTGAGGAACCTGCTGGCTCATGGGACCCGCATGTCATCCTCTATGTACTATAAAAGTTCATTTTCTTTGTTTTTTTTTCACCCTCCGATTTTTGGCTATTTCCTTTTTCTTTTGATCCCCTGCCGCCTTGGAAACGTTGAGTAAGCTGCTAGCTCATGGGACTCGCATGTCATCCTCTATGTCCATCAACTTTATTTTCTTGGATTTTTCTTTTTCTTTTGATCTCAAGCCGCATTTGAAACGTTGGGACCGCTGCTGCAAAATGGGACCCGCATGTCATCCTCTATGTAAATAAAGTTTCTTTTCTTGGATTATCTTGGGCTCTTGATATTTTGTCACTTGCCTTTTTCTTTCGATCTCATGCCGCCTTTGAAACGTTAAGTAAGCTGCTGGCTCATGGGTCCCGCATGTCATCCTCTACGAACAATAAAAGTTTCCTTTCTTGGAGTTATTTTTTACCCCTAATTTCTGGCTATTTGCCTTTTTCTTTTGATCTCCTGCCCCTTTGAAACGATGAGGACGCTATTGGCAGGTCGGTCCCACATGTCATCCTCTATGAACAATAAAACTTTCCTTTGATGGATTTATTTTGAACTCCTAATTAATTTCTGGATATTTCCTTTTTTTCTTTTGATCCCCTGCCGCCTTGGAATCGTTGAGGATGCTGCTGCCTCATGGGTCCCGCATGTCATCCTCTCAGAATGGTAAATGTTTATTTTCTTGGATTTTGAATACCAAATGATTTTTGGCTTATTTTTTCTTTCGATCTCCTGCCGCCTTTAAAACGTTGAGGACGCTGCTGGCTCACGGGTCCCACATGTCAGCCTCTAAAATTAAACGCTGAGGATGCTGCTTCCTCATGGGTCCCGCATGTTATCCTCTCAGAACGAAAATGTTTCTTTTCTTGGATTTTGTACCAACAGATTTTTGGTTTATTTTTTCTTTCCATCCTCGCCGCCTTTAAAATGTTGACGACGTCTGTCGGCGCATGGGTCCCCGATGTCGACCTTTCCCGTATAAGAAACATGTGATATCTTGATTATTTTGCAGACAATAAACAGTGTATTTTGCTCTGAGCTATTGCAAAGGGATAAATTAAATCTTTATTTTTACATAAACAAACTTATATGCTGAATCTCCTTGTTTTTTTTTTCTTTGCGAGGCATAAGACTTTCCTGTTTTTTTTAGAAAATTCGGAACTTTCCTGTTTTGGAGTGGGCTGAAATTGTACGAGTCAAAAGGCCAAGCAGGATAGTTCGAAGGCCCACATGTCCAGATGCCGCCCAATTGAAATCTTTCTTCTTGGATTTTTTTCACCCCCTGATTTCTGGCCGCCTTGGAAATGTTGAGACCGCTGCTGCAAAATGGGACCCGCATGTCATCCTCTATGTACAATAAAATTTCTTTTCTTGGATTATTTTTGGCTCCTGATATTTGGTCACTTGCCTTTTTCTTTCGATCCCGCGCAGCCTCTCAAACGGTGAGACCGCTGCTGCTAAATGGGACCCGCATGTCATCCTCTATGTACAATCAAGTTTCTTTTCTTGAATTATTTTTGGCTCCTGATATTTGGGCACTTGCCTTTTTCTTTCGATCTCATGCCACGTTTGAAACGTTGAGGAACCTGCTGGCTCATGGGACCCGCATGTCATCCTCTATGTACTATAAAACTTTCTTTTCTTGAATTATTTTTGGCTCCTCATATTTGGTCACTTGCCTTTTTCTTTCGATCTCATGCCACGTTTGAAACGTTGAGGAACTTGCTAGCTCATGGGACCCGCATGTCATCCTCTATGTCCATCAACTTTATTTTCTTGGATTTTTTTTTACCCCCTAATTTCTGGCTACTTTCTTTTTCTTTTGATCTCAAGCCGCATTTGAAACGTTGGGACCGCTGCTGCAAAATGGGACCCGCATGTCATCCTCTATGTAAATAAAGTTTCTTTTCTTGGGTTATCTTTGGCTCCTGATATTCTGTCACTTGCCTTTTTTTCGATCTCATGCCGCCTTTGAAACTTTAAGTAAGCTGCTGGCTCATGGGTCCCGCATGTCATCCTCTACGAACAATAAAAGTTTCCTTTCTTGGAGTTATTTTTTACCCCTAATTTCTCGGCTACTTGCCTTTTTCTTTTGATCTCCTCGCCCCTTTGAAACGATGAGAACGCTCGTTGGCAGGTTGGTCCCACATGTCATCCTCTATGAACAATAAAACTTTCCTTTGATGGATTTATTTTGAACCCCTAATTAATTCTCGGATATTTCTTTTTTCTTTTGATCCCCGAAGCCTTGGAATCGTTG